>NC_057804.1:332624894-332647364 GCF_018294505.1 Triticum aestivum | reverse complement strand
ATGCTAAGTATAGGTCATTTTAGAGCTATCCTAGGTTAAATATGTCATTTTGGAGCTAATTAAGCTTATTATGTTATTTTGGAGCTAGCTAAGCATGTGAAGTCATTTAGGAGCTAAACTATGTCATTTCTTAAGCATATTATGTCATTTTAGAGCTAGTTAAGCATATTAACTAATTTTGGAGGAACAAATTCTAAGTATAGGTCATTTTGAAGCTAGCTAAGCATATTAAGTCATTTTGGAGGAAAAAATGCTAAGTATATGTCATTTTAGAGCTATCCTAGGTTAAATAGGTCATTTTGGAGCTAATTAAGCTTATTATGTAATTTTTGAGCTAGCTAAGCATATTAAGTCATTTTGGAGGAAAAAATGCTAAGTATAGGTCATTTTAGAGCTAGCCTAGGTTGAATAGGTCATTTTGAAGCTAAGTAAGGTTATTATGTCATTTCGGAGCTAGCTAAGCATATGAAGTCATTTAGGACCTAAAATATGTCATTTCTTAAGCATACTATATCATTTTAGAGCTAGCTAAGCATATTAAGTCATTTTAGAGGAAAAGATGCTAAGTATAGGTCATTTTAGAGCTATCCTAGGTTAAATAGGTCATTTTTAAGCTAGCTAAGCATATTAAGTCATTTTGGAGGAAAAATGCTAAGTATAGGTCATTTTAGAGCTATCCTAGGTTAAATATGCCATTTTGGAGCTAATTAAGCTTATTATGTCATTTTCGAGCTAGCTAAGCATGTGAAGTCATTTAGGAGCTAAACTATGTCATTTCTTAAGCATATTATGTCATTTTAGAGCTAGTTAAGCATATTAACTAATTTTGGAGGAACAAATTCTAAGTATAGGTCATTTTGAAGCTAGCTAAGCATATTAAGTCATTTTGGAGGAAAAAAATGCTAAGTATATGTCATTTTAGAGCTATCCTAGGTTAAATAGGTCATTTTGGAGCTAATTAAGCTTATTATGTAATTTTTGAGCTAGCTAAGCATATTAAGTCATTTTGGAGGAAAAAATGCTAAGTATAGGTCATTTTAGAGCTAGCCTATGTTGAATAGGTCATTTTGAAGCTAAGTAAGGTTATTATGTCATTTTGGAGCTAGCTAAGCATATGAAGTCATTTAGGACCTAAAATATGTCATTTCTTAAGCATACTATATCATTTTAGAGCTAGCTAAGCATATTAAGTTATTTTAGAGGAAAAGATGCTAAATATAGGTCATTTTAGAGCTATCCTAGGTTAAATAGGTCATTTTTAAGCTAGCTAAGCATATTAAGTCATTTTGGAGGAAAAATGCTAAGTATAGGTCATTTTAGAGCTATCCTAGGTTAAATATGCCATTTTGGAGCTAATTAAGCTTATTATGTCATTTTCGAGCTAGCTAAGCATGTGAAGTCATTTAGGAGCTAAACTATGTCATTTCTTAAGCATATTATGTCATTTTAGAGCTAGTTAAGCATATTAACTAATTTTGGAGAAAAGATTCTAAGTATAGGTCATTTTGAAGCTAGCTAAGCATATTAGGAAACAAATGCTAAGTATAAGTCATTTTAGAGCTATCCTAGGTTAAATATGTCATTTTGGAGCTAATTAAGCTTATTATGTAATTTTTGAGCTAGCTAAGCATATTAAGTCATTTTGGAGGAAAAAATGCTAAGTATATGTCATTTTAGATCTAGCCTAGGTTGAATAGGTCATTTTGAAGCTAAGTAAGGTTATTATGTCATTTTGGAGCTAGCTAAGCATATGAAGTCATTTAGGACCTAAAATATGTCATTTATTAAGCATACTATATCATTTTAGAGCTAGCTAAGCATATTAAGTCATTTTGGAGGAAAAGATGCTAAGTATAGGTCATTTTAGAGCTATCCTAGGTTAAATAGGTCATTTTTAAGCTAGCTAAGCATATTAAGACATTTTGGAGGAAAAATGCTAAGTATAGGTCATTTTAGAGCTATCCTAGGTTAAATATGTCATTTTGGAGCTAATTAAGCTTATTATGTTATTTTGGAGCTAGCTAAGCATGTGAAGTCATTTAGGAGCTAAACTATGTCATTTCTTAAGCATATTATGTCATTTTAGAGCTAGTTAAGCATATTAACTAATTTTGGAGGAACAAATTCTAAGTATAGGTCATTTTGAAGCTAGCTAAGCATATTAAGTCATTTTGGAGGAAAAAATGCTAAGTATATGTCATTTTAGAGCTATCCTAGGTTAAATAGGTCATTTTGGAGCTAATTAAGCTTATTATGTAATTTTTGAGCTAGCTAAGCATATTAAGTCATTTTGGAGGAAAAAATGCTAAGTATAGGTCATTTTAGAGCTAGCCTAGGTTGAATAGGTCATTTTGAAGCTAAGTAAGGTTATTATGTCATTTTGGAGCTAGCTAAGCATATGAAGTCATTTAGGACCTAAAATATGTCATTTCTTAAGCATACTATATCATTTTAGAGCTAGCTAAGCATATTAAGTTATTTTAGAGGAAAAGATGCTAAATATAGGTCATTTTAGAGCTATCCTAGGTTAAATAGGTCATTTTTAAGCTAGCTAAGCATATTAAGTCATTTTGGAGGAAAAATGCTAAGTATAGGTCATTTTAGAGCTATCCTAGGTTAAATATGCCATTTTGGAGCTAATTAAGCTTATTATGTCATTTTCGAGCTAGCTAAGCATGTGAAGTCATTTAGGAGCTAAACTATGTTATTTCTTAAGCATATTATGTCATTTTAGAGCTAGTTAAGCATATTAACTAATTTTGGAGAAAAGATTCTAAGTATAGGTCATTTTGAAGCTAGCTAAGCATATTAGGAAACAAATGCTAAGTATAAGTCATTTTAGAGCTATCCTAGGTTAAATATGTCATTTTGGAGCTAATTAAGCTTATTATGTAATTTTTGAGCTAGCTAAGCATATTAAGTCATTTTGGAGGAAAAAATGCTAAGTATATGTCATTTTAGATCTAGCCTAGGTTGAATAGGTCATTTTGAAGCTAAGTAAGGTTATTATGTCATTTTGGAGCTAGCTAAGCATATGAAGTCATTTAGGACCTAAAATATGTCATTTATTAAGCATACTATATCATTTTAGAGCTAGCTAAGCATATTAAGTCATTTTGGAGGAAAAGATGCTAAGTATAGGTCATTTTAGAGCTATCCTAGGTTAAATAGGTCATTTTTAAGCTAGCTAAGCATATTAAGACATTTTGGAGGAAAAATGCTAAGTATAGGTCATTTTAGAGCTATCCTAGGTTAAATATGCCATTTTGGAGCTAATTAAGCTTATTATGTCATTTTCGAGCTAGCTAAGCATGTGAAGTCATTTAGGAGCTAAACTATGTCATTTCTTAAGCATATTATGTCATTTTAGAGCTAGTTAAGCATATTAACTAATTTTGGAGGAAAAGATTCTAAGTATAGGTCATTTTGAAGCTAGCTAAGCAAATTAAGTAATTTTGGAGGAAAAATGCTAAGTATATGTCATTTTAGAGTTATCCTAGGTTAAATAGGTCATTTTGGAGCTAATTAAGCTTATTATGTAATTTTTCAGCTAGCTAAGCATATTAAATCATTTTGGAGGAAAAAATGCTAAGTATAGGTCATTTTAGAGCTAGCCTAGGTTGAATAGGTCATTTTGAAGCTAAGTAAGGTTATTATGTCATTTTCGAGCTAGCTAAGCATATGAAGTCATTTAGTACCTAAAATATGTCATTTCTTAAGCATACTCTATCATTTTAGAGCTATCTAAGCATATTAAGTCATTTTGGAGGAATAGATGCTAAGTATAGGTCATTTTAGAGCTATCCTAGGTTAAATAGGTCATTTTTAAGCTAGCTAAGCATATTAAGTCATTTTAGAGGAAAAATGCTAAGTATAGGTCATCTTAGAGCTATCCTACGTTAAATATGTCATTTTGGAGCTAATTAAGCTTATTATGTCATTTTGGAGCTAGCTAAGCATGTGAAGTCATTTAGGAGCTAAACTATGTCATTTCTTAAGCATATTATGTCATTTTAGAGCTAGTTAAGCATAATAACTAATTTTGGAGGAAAAGATTCTAAGTATAGGTCATTTTGAAGCTAGCTAAGCATATTAAGTCATTTTGGAGGAAAAAAATGCTAAGTATATGTCATTTTAGAGCTATCCTAGGTTAAATAGGTCAGTTTGGAGCTAATTAAGCTTATTATGTAATTTTTGAGCTAGCTAAGCATATTAAGTCATTTTGGAGGAAAAAATGCTAAGTATATGTCATTTTAGATCTAGCCTAGGTTGAATAGGTCATTTTGAAGCTAAGTAAGGTTATTATGTCATTTTGGAGCTAGCTAAGCATATGAAGTCATTTAGGACCTAAAATATGTCATTTATTAAGCATACTATATCATTTTAGAGCTAGCTAAGCATATTAAGTCATTTTGGAGGAAAAGATGCTAAGTATAGGTCATTTTAGAGCTATCCTAGGTTAAATAGGTCATTTTTAAGCTAGCTAAGCATATTAAGACATTTTGGAGGAAAAATGCTAAGTATAGGTCATTTTAGAGCTATCCTAGGTTAAATATGTCATTTTGGAGCTAATTAAGCTTATTATGTTATTTTGGAGCTAGCTAAGCATGTGAAGTCATTTAGGAGCTAAACTATGTCATTTCTTAAGCATATTATGTCATTTTAGAGCTAGTTAAGCATATTAACTAATTTTGGAGGAACAAATTCTAAGTATAGGTCATTTTGAAGCTAGCTAAGCATATTAAGTCATTTTGGAGGAAAAAATGCTAAGTATATGTCATTTTAGAGCTATCCTAGGTTAAATAGGTCATTTTGGAGCTAATTAAGCTTATTATGTAATTTTTGAGCTAGCTAAGCATATTAAGTCATTTTGGAGGAAAAAATGCTAAGTATAGGTCATTTTAGAGCTAGCCTAGGTTGAATAGGTCATTTTGAAGCTAAGTAAGGTTATTATGTCATTTTGGAGCTAGCTAAGCATATGAAGTCATTTAGGACCTAAAATATGTCATTTCTTAAGCATACTATATCATTTTAGAGCTAGCTAAGCATATTAAGTCATTTTGGAGGAAAAGATGCTAAGTATAGGTCATTTTAGAGCTATCCTAGGTTAAGTAGGTCATTTTTAAGCTAGCTAAGCATATTAAGTCATTTTGGAGGAAAAATGCTAAGTATAGGTCATTTTAGAGCTATCCTAGGTTAAATATGTCATTTTGGAGCTAATTAAGCTTATTATGTTATTTTGGAGCTAGCTAAGCATGTGAAGTCATTTAGGAGCTAAACTATGTCATTTCTTAAGCATATTATGTCATTTTAGAGCTAGTTAAGCATATTAACTAATTTTGGAGGAACAAATTCTAAGTATAGGTCATTTTGAAGCTAGCTAAGCATATTAAGTCATTTTGGAGGAAAAAATGCTAAGTATATGTCATTTTAGAGCTATCCTAGGTTAAATAGGTCATTTTGGAGCTAATTAAGCTTATTATGTAATTTTTGAGCTAGCTAAGCATATTAAGTCATTTTGGAGGAAAAAAATGCTAAGTATAGGTCATTTTAGAGCTAGCCTAGGTTGAATAGGTCATCTTGAAGCTAAGTAAGGTTATTATGTCATTTTGGAGCTAGCTAAGCATATGAAGTCATTTAGGACCTAAAATATGTCATTTCTTAAGCATACTATATCATTTTAGAGCTAGCTAAGCATATTAAGTCATTTTAGAGGAAAAGATGCTAAGTATAGGTCATTTTAGAGCTATCCTAGGTTAAATAGGTCATTTTTAAGCTAGCTAAGCATATTAAGTCATTTTGGAGGAAAAATGCTAAGTATAGGTCATTTTAGAGCTATCCTAGGTTAAATATGTCATTTTGGAGCTAATTAAGCTTATTATGTCATTTTGGAGCTAGCTAAGCATGTGAAGTCATTTAGGAGCTAAACTATGTCATTTCTTAAGCATATTATGTCATTTTAGAGCTAGTTAAGCATATTAACTAATTTTGGAGAAAAGATTCTAAGTATAGGTCATTTTGAAGCTAGCTAAGCATATTAGGAAACAAATGCTAAGTATAAGTCATTTTAGAGCTATCCTAGGTTAAATATGTCATTTTGGAGCTAATTAAGCTTATTATGTAATTTTTGAGCTAGCTAAGCATATTAAGTCATTTTGGAGGAAAAAATGCTAAGTATATGTCATTTTAGATCTAGCCTAGGTTGAATAGGTCATTTTGAAGCTAAGTAAGGTTATTATGTCATTTTGGAGCTAGCTAAGCATATGAAGTCATTTAGGACCTAAAATATGTCATTTATTAAGCATACTATATCATTTTAGAGCTAGCTAAGCATATTAAGTCATTTTGGAGGAAAAGATGCTAAGTATAGGTCATTTTAGAGCTATCGTAGGTTAAATAGGTCATTTTTAAGCTAGCTAAGCATATTAAGACATTTTGGAGGAAAAATGCTAAGTATAGGTCATTTTAGAGCTATCCTAGGTTAAATATGCCATTTTGGAGCTAATTAAGCTTATTATGTCATTTTTGAGCTAGCTAAGCATGTGAAGTCATTTAGGAGCTAAACTATGTCATTTCTTAAGCATATTATGTCATTTTAGAGCTAGTTAAGCATATTAACTAATTTTGGAGGAAAAGATTCTAAGTATAGGTCATTTTGAAGCTAGCTAAGCATATTAAGTAATTTTGGAGGAAAAATGCTAAGTATATGTCATTTTAGAGTTATCCTAGGTTAAATAGGTCATTTTGGATCTAATTAAGCTTATTATGTAATTTTTCAGCTAGCTAAGCATATTAAATCATTTTGGAGGAAAAAATGCTAAGTATAGGTCATTTTAGAGCTAGCCTAGGTTGAATAGGTCATTTTGAAGCTAAGTAAGGTTATTATGTCATTTTCGAGCTAGCTAAGCATATGAAGTCATTTAGTACCTAAAATATGTCATTTCTTAAGCATACTCTATCATTTTAGAGCTAGCTAAGCATATTAAGTCATTTTGGAGGAATAGATGCTAAGTATAGGTCATTTTAGAGCTATCCTAGGTTAAATAGGTCATTTTTAAGCTAGCTAAGCATATTAAGTCATTTTAGAGGAAAAATGCTAAGTATAGGTCATCTTAGAGCTATCCTACGTTAAATATGTCATTTTGGAGCTAATTAAGCTTATTATGTCATTTTCGAGCTAGCTAAGCATGTGAAGTCATTTAGGAGCTAAACTATGTCATTTCTTAAGCATATTATGTCATTTTAGAGCTAGTTAAGCATATTAACTAATTTTGGAGGAACAAATTCTAAGTATAGGTCATTTTGAAGCTAGCTAAGCATATTAAGTCATTTTGGAGGAAAAAATGCTAAGTATATGTCATTTTAGAGCTATCCTAGGTTAAATAGGTCATTTTGGAGCTAATTAAGCTTATTATGTAATTTTTGAGCTAGCTAAGCATATTAAGTCATTTTGGAGGAAAAAATGCTAAGTATAGGTCATTTTAGAGCTAGCCTAGGTTGAATAGGTCATTTTGAAGCTAAGTAAGGTTATTATGTCATTTTGGAGCTAGCTAAGCATATGAAGTCATTTAGGACCTAAAATATGTCATTTCTTAAGCATACTATATCATTTTAGAGCTAGCTAAGCATATTAAGTCATTTTGGAGGAAAAGATGCTAAGTATAGGTCATTTTAGAGCTATCCTAGGTTAAGTAGGTCATTTTTAAGCTAGCTAAGCATATTAAGTCATTTTGGAGGAAAAATGCTAAGTATAGGTCATTTTAGAGCTATCCTAGGTTAAATATGTCATTTTGGAGCTAATTAAGCTTATTATGTCATTTTCGAGCTAGCTAAGCATGTGAAGTCATTTAGGAGCTAAACTATGTCATTTCTTTAGCATATTATGTCATTTTAGAGCTAGTTAAGCATGTTAACTAATTTTGGAGAAAAGATTCTATGTAAAGGTCATTTTGAAGCTAGCTAAGCATATTAAGTCATTTTGGAGGAAACAAATGCTAAGTATAAGTCATTTTAGAGCTATCCTAGGTTAAATAGGTCATTTTGGAGCTAATTAAGCTAATTATGTAATTTTTGAGCTAGCTAAGCATATTAAGTCATTTTGGAGGAAAAAATGCTAAGTATAGGTCATTTTAGAGCTAGCCTAGGTTGAATAGGTCATTTTCTAGCTAAGTAAGGTTATTATGTCATTTTGGAGCTAGCTAAGCATATGAAATCATTTAGGACCTAAAATATGTCATTTCTTAAGCATACTATATCATTTTAGAGCTAGCTAAGCATATTAAGTCATTTTGGACGAAAAGATGCGAAGTATAGGTCATTTTAGAGCTATCCTAGGTTAAATAGGTCATTTTTAAGCTAGCTAAGCATATTAAGTCATTTTGGAGGAAAAATGCTAAGTATAGGTCATTTTAGAGCTATCCTAGGTTAAATATGTCATTTTGGAGCTAATTAAGCTTATTATGTCATTTTGGAGCTAGCTAAGCATGTGAAGTCATTTAGGAGCTAAACTATGTCATTTCTTAAGCATATTATGTCATTTTAGAGCTAGTTAAGCATAATAACTAATTTTGGAGGAAAAGATTCTAAGTATAGGTCATTTTGAAGCTAGCTAAGCATATTAAGTCATTTTGGAGGAAAAAATGCTAAGTATATGTCATTTTAGAGCTATCCTAGGTTAAATAGGTCATTTTGGAGCTAATTAAGCTTATTATGTAATTTTTGAGCTAGCTAAGCATATTAAGTCATTTTGGAGGAAAAAAATGCTAATTATAGGTCATTTTAGAGCTAGCCTAGGTTGAATAGGTCATTTTGAAGCTAAGTAAGGTTATTATGTCATTTTGGAGCTAGCTAAGCATATGAAGTCATTTAGGACCTAAAATATGTCATTTCTTAAGCATACTATATCATTTTAGAGCTAGCTAAGCATATTAAGTCATTTTGGAGGAAAAGATGCTAAGTATAGGTCATTTTAGAGCTATCCTAGGTTAAATATGTCATTTTGGAGCTAATTAAGCTTATTATGTTATTTTGGAGCTAGCTAAGCATGTGAAGTCATTTAGGAGCTAAACTATGTCATTTCTTAAGCATATTATGTCATTTTAGAGCTAGTTAAGCATATTAACTAATTTTGGAGGAACAAATTCTAAGTATAGGTCATTTTGAAGCTAGCTAAGCATATTAAGTCATTTTGGAGGAAAAAATGCTAAGTATATGTCATTTTAGAGCTATCCTAGGTTAAATAGGTCATTTTGGAGCTAATTAAGCTTATTATGTAATTTTTGAGCTAGCTAAGCATATTAAGTCATTTTGGAGGAAAAAATGCTAAGTATAGGTCATTTTAGAGCTAGCCTAGGTTGAATAGGTCATTTTGAAGCTAAGTAAGGTTATTATGTCATTTTGGAGCTAGCTAAGCATATGAAGTCATTTAGGACCTAAAATATGTCATTTCTTAAGCATACTATATCATTTTAGAGCTAGCTAAGCATATTAAGTCATTTTAGAGGAAAAGATGCTAAGTATAGGTCATTTTAGAGCTATCCTAGGTTAAATAGGTCATTTTTAAGCTAGCTAAGCATATTAAGTCATTTTGGAGGAAAAATGCTAAGTATAGGTCATTTTAGAGCTATCCTAGGTTAAATATGTCATTTTGGAGCTAATTAAGCTTATTATGTCATTTTGGAGCTAGCTAAGCATGTGAAGTCATTTAGGAGCTAAACTATGTCATTTCTTAAGCATATTATGTCATTTTAGAGCTAGTTAAGCATATTAACTAATTTTGGAGAAAAGATTCTAAGTATAGGTCATTTTGAAGCTAGCTAAGCATATTAGGAAACAAATGCTAAGTATAAGTCATTTTAGAGCTATCCTAGGTTAAATATGTCATTTTGGAGCTAATTAAGCTTATTATGTAATTTTTGAGCTAGCTAAGCATATTAAGTCATTTTGGAGGAAAAAATGCTAAGTATATGTCATTTTAGATCTAGCCTAGGTTGAATAGGTCATTTTGAAGCTAAGTAAGGTTATTATGTCATTTTGGAGCTAGCTAAGCATATGAAGTCATTTAGGACCTAAAATATGTCATTTATTAAGCATACTATATCATTTTAGAGCTAGCTAAGCATATTAAGTCATTTTGGAGGAAAAGATGCTAAGTATAGGTCATTTTAGAGCTATCCTAGGTTAAATAGGTCATTTTTAAGCTAGCTAAGCATATTAAGACATTTTGGAGGAAAAATGCTAAGTATAGGTCATTTTAGAGCTATCCTAGGTTAAATATGCCATTTTGGAGCTAATTAAGCTTATTATGTCATTTTCGAGCTAGCTAAGCATGTGAAGTCATTTAGGAGCTAAACTATGTCATTTCTTAAGCATATTATGTCATTTTAGAGCTAGTTAAGCATATTAACTAATTTTGGAGGAAAAGATTCTAAGTATAGGTCATTTTGAAGCTAGCTAAGCAAATTAAGTAATTTTGGAGGAAAAATGCTAAGTATATGTCATTTTAGAGTTATCCTAGGTTAAATAGGTCATTTTGGAGCTAATTAAGCTTATTATGTAATTTTTCAGCTAGCTAAGCATATTAAATCATTTTGGAGGAAAAAATGCTAAGTATAGGTCATTTTAGAGCTAGCCTAGGTTGAATAGGTCATTTTGAAGCTAAGTAAGGTTATTATGTCATTTTCGAGCTAGCTAAGCATATGAAGTCATTTAGTACCTAAAATATGTCATTTCTTAAGCATACTCTATCATTTTAGAGCTATCTAAGCATATTAAGTCATTTTGGAGGAATAGATGCTAAGTATAGGTCATTTTAGAGCTATCCTAGGTTAAATAGGTCATTTTTAAGCTAGCTAAGCATATTAAGTCATTTTAGAGGAAAAATGCTAAGTATAGGTCATCTTAGAGCTATCCTACGTTAAATATGTCATTTTGGAGCTAATTAAGCTTATTATGTCATTTTGGAGCTAGCTAAGCATGTGAAGTCATTTAGGAGCTAAACTATGTCATTTCTTAAGCATATTATGTCATTTTAGAGCTAGTTAAGCATAATAACTAATTTTGGAGGAAAAGATTCTAAGTATAGGTCATTTTGAAGCTAGCTAAGCATATTAAGTCATTTTGGAGGAAAAAAATGCTAAGTATATGTCATTTTAGAGCTATCCTAGGTTAAATAGGTCAGTTTGGAGCTAATTAAGCTTATTTTGTAATTTTTGAGCTAGCTAAGCATATTAAGTCATTTTGGAGGAAAAAATGCTAAGTATAGGTCATTTTAGAGCTAGCCTAGGTTGAATAGGTCATTTTGAAGCTAAGTAAGGTTATTATGTCATTTTGGAGCTAGCTAAGCATATGAAGTCATTTAGGACCTAAAATATGTCATTTCTTAAGCATACTATATCATTTTAGAGCTAGCTAAGCATATTAAGTCATTTTGGAGGAGAAGATGCTAAGTATAGGTCATTTTAGAGCTATCCTAGGTTAAGTAGGTCATTTTTAAGCTAGCTAAGTATATTAAATCATTTTGGAGGAAAAATGCTAAGTATAGGTCAATTTAGAGCTATCCTAGGTTAAATATGTCATTTTGGAGCTAATTAAGCTTGTTATGTCATTTTCGAGCTAGCTAAGCATGTGAAGTCATTTAGGAGCTAAACTATGTCATTTCTTTAGCATATTATGTCATTTTAGAGCTAGTTAAGCATGTTAACTAATTTTGGAGAAAAGATTCTATGTAAAGGTCATTTTGAAGCTAGCTAAGCATATTAAGTCATTTTGGAGGAAACAAATGCTAAGTATAAGTCATTTTAGAGCTATCCTAGGTTAAATAGGTCATTTTGGAGCTAATTAAGCTAATTATGTAATTTTTGAGCTAGCTAAGCATATTAAGTCATTTTGGAGGAAAAAATGCTAAGTATAGGTCATTTTAGAGCTAGCCTAGGTTGAATAGGTCATTTTCTAGCTAAGTAAGGTTATTATGTCATTTTGGAGCTAGCTAAGCATATGAAATCATTTAGGACCTAAAATATGTCATTTCTTAAGCATACTATATCATTTTAGAGCTAGCTAAGCATATTAAGTCATTTTGGAGGAAAAGATGCGAAGTATAGGTCATTTTAGAGCTATCCTAGGTTAAATAGGTCATTTTTAAGCTAGCTAAGCATTATAAGTCATTTTGGAGGAAACAAATGCTAAGTATAGGTCATTTTAGCGCTATCCTAGGTTAAATATGTCATTTTGGAGCTAATTGAGCTTATTATGTCATTTTGGAGCTAGCTAAGCATGTGAAGTCATTTAGGAGCTAAACTATGTCATTTCTTAAGCATATTATGTCATTTTAGAGCTAGTTAAGCATAATAACTAACTTTGGAGGAAAAGATTCTAAGTATAGGTCATTTTGAAGCTAGCTAAGCATATTAAGTCATTTTGGAGGAAAAAATGCTAAGTATATGTCATTTTAGAGCTATCCTAGGTTAAATAGGTCATTTTGGAGCTAATTAAGCTTATTATGTAATTTTTGAGCTAGCTAAGCATATTAAGTCATTTTGGAGGAAAAAAATGCTAATTATAGGTCATTTTAGAGCTAGCCTAGGTTGAATAGGTCATTTTGAAGCTAAGTAAGGTTATTATGTCATTTTGGAGCTAGCTAAGCATATGAAGTCATTTAGGACCTAAAATATGTCATTTCTTAAGCATACTATATCATTTTAGAGCTAGCTAAGCATATTAAGTCATTTTGGAGGAAAAGATGCTAAGTATAGGTCATTTTAGAGCTATCCTAGGTTAAGTAGGTCATTTTTAAGCTAGCTAAGCATATTAAGTCATTTTGGAGGAAAAATGCTAAGTATAGGTCATTTTAGAGCTATTCTAGGTTAAATATGTCATTTTGGAGCTAATTAAGCTTATTATGTTATTTTGGAGCTAGCTAAGCATGTGAAGTCATTTAGGAGCTAAACTATGTCATTTCTTAAGCATATTATGTCATTTTAGAGCTA
The DNA here is from genome assembly GCF_018294505.1 of Triticum aestivum. Classification (NCBI taxonomy): domain Eukaryota; kingdom Viridiplantae; phylum Streptophyta; class Magnoliopsida; order Poales; family Poaceae; genus Triticum; species Triticum aestivum. The sequence goes on along the minus strand of NC_057804.1, from coordinate 332,634,378 downwards.
GTTAAGCATATTAACTAATTTTGGAGGAACAAATTCTAAGTATAGGTCATTTTGAAGCTAGCTAAGCATATTAAGTCATTTTGGAGGAAAAAAATGCTAAGTATATGTCATTTTAGAGCTATCCTAGGTTAAATAGGTCATTTTGGAGCTAATTAAGCTTATTATGTAATTTTTGAGCTAGCTAAGCATATTAAGTCATTTTGGAGGAAAAAATGCTAAGTATAGGTCATTTTAGATCTAGCCTAGGTTGAATAGGTCATTTTGAAGCTAAGTAAGGTTATTATGTCATTTTGGAGCTAGCTAAGCATATGAAGTCATTTAGGACCTAAAATATGTCATTTCTTAAGCATACTATATCATTTTAGAGCTAGCTAAGCATATTAAGTCATTTTAGAGGAAAAGATGCTAAGTATAGGTCATTTTAGAGCTATCCTAGGTTAAATAGGTCATTTTTAAGCTAGCTAAGCATATTAAGTCATTTTGGAGGAAAAATGCTAAGTATAGGTCATTTTAGAGCTATCCTAGGTTAAATATGCCATTTTGGAGCTAATTAAGCTTATTATGTCATTTTCGAGCTAGCTAAGCATGTGAAGTCATTTAGGAGCTAAACTATGTCATTTCTTAAGCATATTATGTCATTTTAGAGCTAGTTAAGCATATTAACTAATTTTGGAGAAAAGATTCTAAGTATAGGTCATTTTGAAGCTAGCTAAGGATATTAGGAAACAAATGCTAAGTATAAGTCATTTTAGAGCTATCCTAGGTTAAATATGTCATTTTGTAGCTAATTAAGCTTATTATGTACTTTTTGAGCTAGCTAAGCATATTAAGTCATTTTGGAGGAAAAAATGCTAAGTATAGGTCATTTTAGAGCTAGCCTAGGTTGAATAGGTCATTTTGAAGCTAAGTAAGGTTATTATGTCATTTTGGAGCTAGCTAAGCATATGAAGTCATTTAGGACCTAAAATATGTCATTTATTAAGCATACTATATCATTTTAGACCTAGCTAAGCATATTAAGTCATTTTGGAGGAAAAGATGCTAAGTATAGGTCATTTTAGAGCTATCCTAGGTTAAATAGGTCATTTTTAAGCTAGCTAAGCATATTAAGACATTTTGGAGGAAAAATGCTAAGTATAGGTCATTTTAGAGCTATCCTAGGTTAAATATGCCATTTTGGAGCTAATTAAGCTTATTATGTCATTTTCGAGCTAGCTAAGCATGTGAAGTCATTTAGGAGCTAAACTATGTCATTTCTTAAGCATATTATGTCATTTTAGAGCTAGTTAAGCATATTAACTAATTTTGGAGGAAAAAATTCTAAGTATAGGTCATTTTGAAGCTAGCTAAGCATATTAAGTAATTTTGGAGGAAAAATGCTAAGTATATGTCATTTTAGAGTTATCCTAGGTTAAATAGGTCATTTTGGAGCTAATTAAGCTTATTATGTAATTTTTGAGCTAGCTAAGCATATTAAATCATTTTGGAGGAAAAAATGCTAAGTATAGGTCATTTTAGAGCTAGCCTAGGTTGAATAGGTCATTTTGAAGCTAAGTAAGGTTATTATGTCATTTTCGAGCTAGCTAAGCATATGAAGTCATTTAGGACCTAAAATATGTCATTTCTTAAGCATACTCTATCATTTTAGAGCTAGCTAAGCATATTAAGTCATTTTGGAGGAATAGATGCTAAGTATAGGTCATTTTAGAGCTATCCTAGGTTAAATAGGTCATTTTTAAGCTAGCTAAGCATATTAAGTCATTTTAGAGGAAAAATGCTAAGTATAGGTCATCTTAGAGCTATCCTACGTTAAATATGTCATTTTGGAGCTAATTAAGCTTATTATGTCATTTTGGAGCTAGCTAAGCATGTGAAGTCATTTAGGAGCTAAACTATGTCATTTCTTAAGCATATTATGTCATTTTAGAGCTAGTTAAGCATAATAACTAATTTTGGAGGAAAAGATTCTAAGTATAGGTCATTTTGAAGCTAGCTAAGCATATTAAGTCATTTTGGAGGAAAAAATGCTAAGTATATGTCATTTTAGAGCTATCCTAGGTTAAATAGGTCATTTTGGAGCTAATTAAGCTTATTATGTAATTTTTGAGCTAGCTAAGCATATTAAGTCATTTTGGAGGAAAAGATGCTAAGTATAGGTCATTTTAGAGCTAGCCTAGGTTGAATAGGTCATTTTGAAGCTAAGTAAGGTTATTATGTCATTTTGGAGCTAGCTAAGCATATGAAGTCATTTAGGACCTAAAATATGTCATTTCTTAAGCATCCTATATCATTTTAGAGCTAGCTAAGCATATTAAGTCATTTTAGAGGAAAATATGCTAAGTATAGGTCATTTTAGAGCTATCCTAGGTTAAATAGGTCATTTTTAAGCTAGCTAAGCATATTAAGTCATTTTGGAGGAAAAATGCTAAGTATAGGTCATTTTAGAGCTATCCTAGGTTAAATATGTCATTTTGGAGCTAATTAAGCTTATTATGTCATTTTCGAGCTAGCTAAGCATGTGAAGTCATTTAGGAGCTAAACTATGTCATTTCTTAAGCATATTATGTCATTTTAGAGCTAGTTAAGCATATTAACTAATTTTGGAGAAAAGATTCTAAGTATAGGTCATTTTGAAGCTAGCTAAGCATATTAGGAAACAAATGCTAAGTATAAGTCATTTTAGAGCTATCCTAGGTTAAATATGTCATTTTGGAGCTAATTAAGCTTATTATGTACTTTTTGAGCTAGCTAAGCATATTAAGTCATTTTGGAGGAAAAAATGCTAAGTATAGGTCATTTTAGAGCTAGCCTAGGTTGAATAGGTCATTTTGAAGCTAAGTAAGGTTATTATGTCATTTTGGAGATAGCTAAGCATATGAAGTCATTTAGGACCTAAAATATGTCATTTATTAAGCATACTATATCATTTTAGACCTAGCTAAGCATATTAAGTCATTTTGGAGGAAAAGATGCTAAGTATAGGTCATTTTAGAGATATCCTAGGTTAAATAGGTCATTTTTAAGCTAGCTAAGCATATTAAGACATTTTGGAGGAAAAATGCTAAGTATAGGTCATTTTAGAGCTATCCTAGGTTAAATATGCCATTTTGGAGCTAATTAAGCTTATTATGTCATTTTCGAGCTAGCTAAGCATGTGAAGTCATTTAGGAGCTAAACTATGTCATTTCTTAAGCATATTATGTCATTTTAGAGCTAGTTAAGCATATTAACTAATTTTGGAGGAAAAGATTCTAAGTATAGGTCATTTTGAAGCTAGCTAAGCATATTAAGTAATTTTGGAGGAAAAATGCTAAGTATATGTCATTTTAGAGTTATCCTAGGTTAAATAGGTCATTTTGGAGCTAATTAAGCTTATTATGTAATTTTTGAGCTAGCTAAGCATATTAAATCATTTTGGAGGAAAAAATGCTAAGTATAGGTCATTTTAGAGCTAGCCTAGGTTGAATAGGTCATTTTGAAGCTAAGTAAGGTTATTATGTCATTTTCGAGCTAGCTAAGCATATGAAGTCATTTAGGACCTAAAATATGTCATTTCTTAAGCATACTCTATCATTTTAGAGCTAGCTAAGCATATTAAGTCATTTTGGAGGAATAGATGCTAAGTATAGGTCCTTTTAGAGCTATCCTAGGTTAAATAGGTCATTTTTAAGCTAGCTAAGCATATTAAGTCATTTTAGAGGAAAAATGCTAAGTATAGGTCATCTTAGAGCTATCCTACGTTAAATATGTCATTTGGGAGCTAATTAAGCTTATTATGTCATTTTGGAGCTAGCTAAGCATGTGAAGTCATTTAGGAGCTAAACTATGTCATTTCTTAAGCATATTATGTCATTTTAGAGCTAGTTAAGCATAATAACTAATTTTGGAGGAAAAGATTCTAAGTATAGGTCCTTTTGAAGCTAGCTAAGCATATTAAGTCATTTTGGAGGAAAAAATGCTAAGTATATGTCATTTTAGAGCTATCCTAGGTTAAATAGGTCAGTTTGGAGCTAATTAAGCTTATTATGTAATTTTTGAGCTAGCTAAGCATATTAAGTCATTTTGGAGGAAAAAATGCTAACTATAGGTCATTTTAGAGCTAGCCTAGGTTGAATAGGTCATTTTGAAGCTAAGTAAGGTTATTATGTCATTTTGGAGCTAGCTAAGCATATGAAGTCATTTAGGACCTAAAATATGTCATTTCTTAAGCATACTATATCATTTTAGAGCTAGCTAAGCATATTAAGTCATTTTGGAGGAAAAGATGATATGTATAGGTCATTTTAGAGCTATCCTAGGTTAAGTAGGTCATTTTTAAGCTAGCTAAGCATATTAAGTCATTTTGGAGGAAAAATGCTAAGTATAGGTCATTTTAGAGCTATCCTAGGTTAAATATGTCATTTTGGAGCTAATTAAGCTTATTATGTCATTTTCGAGCTAGCTAAGCATGTGAAGTCATTTAGGAGCTAAACTATGTCATTTCTTTAGCATATTATGTCATTTTAGAGCTAGTTAAGCATGTTAACTGATTTTGGAGAAAAGATTCTATGTAAAGGTCATTTTGAAGCTAGCTAAGCATATTAAGTCATTTTGGAGGAAACAAATGCTAAGTATAAGTCATTTTAGAGCTATCCTAGGTTAAATAGGTCATTTTGGAGCTAATTAAGCTAATTATGTAATTTTTGAGCTAGCTAAGCATATTAAGTCATTTTGGAGGAAAAAATGCTAAGTATAGGTCATTTTAGAGCTAGCCTAGGTTGAATAGGTCATTTTCTAGCTAAGTAAGGTTATTATGTCATTTTGGAGCTAGCTAAGCATATGAAATCATTTAGGACCTAAAATATGTCATTTCTTAAGCATACTATATCATTTTAGAGCTAGCTAAGCATATTAAGTCATTTTGGAGGAAAAGATGCGAAGTATAGGTCATTTTAGAGCTATCGTAGGTTAAATAGGTCATTTTTAAGCTAGCTAAGCATATTAAGTCATTTTGGAGGAAACAAATGCTAAGTATAGGTCATTTTAGCGCTGTCCTAGGTTAAATATGTCATTTTGGAGCTAATTGAGCTTATTATGTCATTTTGGAGCTAGCTAAGCATGTGAAGTCATTTAGGAGCTAAACTATGTCATTTCTTAAGCATATTATGTCATTTTAGAGCTAGTTAAGCATAATAACTAATTTTGGAGGAAAAGATTCTAAGTATAGGTCATTTTGAAGCTAGCTAAGCATATTAAGTCATTTTCGAGGAAAAAATGCTAAGTATATGTCATTTTAGAGCTATCCTAGGTTAAATAGGTCATTTTGGAGCTAATTAAGCTTATTATGTAATTTTTGAGCTAGCTAAGCATATTAAGTCATTTTGGAGGAAAAAAATGCTAATTATAGGTCATTTTAGAGCTAGCCTAGGTTGAATAGGTCATTTTGAAGCTAAGTAAGGTTATTATGTAATTTTGGAGCTAGCTAAGCATATGAAGTCATTTAGGACCTAAAATATGTCATTTCTTAAGCATACTATATCATTTTAGAGCCAGCTAAGCATATTAAGTCATTTTGGAGGAAAAGATGCTAAGTATAGGTCATTTTAGAGCTATCCTAGGTTAAGTAGGTCATTTTTAAGCTAGCTAAGCATATTAAGTCATTTTGGAGGAAAAATGCTAAGTATAGGTCATTTTAGAGCTATCCTAGGTTAAATATGTCATTTTGGAGCTAATTAAGCTTATTATGTTATTTTGGAGCTAGCTAAGCATGTGAAGTCATTTAGGAGCTAAACTATGTCATTTCTTAAGCATATTATGTCATTTTAGAACTAGTTAAGCATAATAACTAATTTTGGAGGAAAAGATTCTAAGTATAGGTCATTTTGAAGCTAGCTAAGCATATTAAGTCATTTTGGAGGAAAAAATGCTAAGTATATGTCATTCTATTCTAGGTTAAATAGGTCATTTTGGAGCTAATTAAGCTTATTATGTAATTTTTGAGCTAGCTAAGCATATTAAGTCATTTTGGAGGAAAAAATGCTAAGTATAGGTCATTTTAGAGCTAGCCTAGGTTGAATAGGTCATTTTGAAGCTAAGTAAGGTTATTATGTCATTTTGGAGCTAGCTAAGCATATGAAGTCATTTAGGACCTAAAATATGTCATTTCTTAAGCATACTATATCATTTTAGAGCTAGCTAAGCATATTAAGTCATTTTAGAGGAAAAGATGCTAAGTATAGGTCATTTTAGAGCTATCCTAGGTTAAATAGGTCATTTTTAAGCTAGCTAAGCATATTAAGTCATTAGGAGGAAAAATGCTAAGTATAGGTCATTTTAGAGCTATCCTAGGTTAAATATGCCATTTTGGAGCTAATTAAGCTTATTATGTCATTTTCGAGCTAGCTAAGCATGTGAAGTCATTTAGGAGCTAAACTATGTCATTTCTTAAGCATATTATGTCATTTTAGAGCTAGTTAAGCATATTAACTAATTTTGGAGAAAAGATTCTAAGTATAGGTCATTTTGAAGCTAGCTAAGCATATTAGGAAACAAATGCTAAGTATAAGTCATTTTAGAGCTATCCTAGGTTAAATATGTCATTTTGGAGGTAATTAAGCTTATTATGTACTTTTTGAGCTAGCTAAGCATATTAAGTCATTTTGGAGGAAAAAATGCTAAGTATAGGTCATTTTAGAGCTAGCCTAGGTTGAATAGGTCATTTTGAAGCTAAGTAAGGTTATTATGTCATTTTGGAGCTAGCTAAGCATATGAAGTCATTTAGGACCTAAAATATGTCATTTATTAAGCATACTATATCATTTTAGACCTAGCTAAGCATATTAAGTCATTTTGGAGGAAAAGATGCTAAGTATAGGTCATTTTAGAGCTATCCTAGGTTAAATAGGTCATTTTTAAGCTAGCTAAGCATATTAAGACATTTTGGAGGAAAAATGCTAAGTATAGGTCATTTTAGAGCTATCCTAGGTTAAATATGCCATTTTGGAGCTAATTAAGCTTATTATGTCATTTTCGAGCTAGCTAAGCATGTGAAGTCATTTAGGAGCTAAACTATGTCATTTCTTAAGCATATTATGTCATTTTAGAGCTAGTTAAGCATATTAACTAATTTTGGAGGAAAAAATTCTAAGTATAGGTCATTTTGAAGCTAGCTAAGCATATTAAGTAATTTTGGAGGAAAAATGCTAAGTATATGTCATTTTAGAGTTATCCTAGGTTAAATAGGTCATTTTGGAGCTAATTAAGCTTATTATGTAATTTTTGAGCTAGCTAAGCATATTAAGTCATTTTGGAGGAAACAAATGCTAATTATAGGTCATTTTAGAGCTAGCCTAGGTTGAATAGGTCATTTTGAAGCTAAGTAAGGTTATTATGTCATTTTGGAGCTAGCTAAGCATATGAAGTCATTTAGGACCTAAAATATGTCATTTCTTAAGCATACTATATCATTTTAGAGCTAGCTAAGCATATTAAGTCATTTTGGAGGAAAAGATGCTAAGTATAGGTCATTTTAGAGCTATCCTAGGTTAAGTAGGTCATTTTTAAGCTAGCTAAGCATATTAAGTCATTTTGGAGGAAAAATGCTAAGTATAGGTCATTTTAGAGCTATCCTAGGTTAAATATGTCATTTTGGAGCTAATTAAGCTTATTATGTTATTTTGGAGCTAGCTAAGCATGTGAAGTCATTTAGGAGCTAAACTAAGTCATTTCTTAAGCATATTATGTCATTTTAGAGCTAGTTAAGCATATTAACTAATTTTGGAGGAACAAATTCTAAGTATAGGTCATTTTGAAGCCAGCTAAGCATATTAAGTCATTTTGGAGGAAAAAATGCTAAGTATATGTCATTTTAGAGCTATCCTAGGTTAAATAGGTCATTTTGGAGCTAATTAAGCTTATTATGTAATTTTTGAGCTAGCTAAGCATATTAAGTCATTTTGGAGGAAAAAATGATAAGTATAGGTCATTTTAGAGCTAGCCTAGGTTGAATAGGTCATTTTGAAGCTAAGTAAGGTTATTATGTCATTTTGGAGCTAGCTAAGCATATGAAGTCATTTAGGACCTAAAATATGTCATTTCTTAAGCATACTATATCATTTTAGAGCTAGCTAAGCATATTAAGTCATTTTAGAGGAAAAGATGCTAAGTATAGGTCATTTTAGAGCTATCCTAGGTTAAATAGGTCATTTTTAAGCTAGCTAAGCATATTAAGTCATTTTGGAGGAAAAATGCTAAGTATAGGTCATTTTAGAGCTATCCTAGGTTAAATATGTCATTTTGGAGCTAATTAAGCTTATTATGTCATTTTGGAGCTAGCTAAGCATGTGAAGTCATTTAGGAGCTAAACTATGTCATTTCTTAAGCATATTATGTCATTTTAGAGCTAGTTAAGCATATTAACTAATTTTGGTGAAAAGATTCTAAGTATAGGTCATTTTGAAGCTAGCTAAGCATATTAGGAAACAAATGCTAAGTATAAGTCATTTTAGAGCTATCCTAGGTTAAATATGTCATTTTGGAGCTAATTAAGCTTATTATGTAATTTTTGAGCTAGCTAAGCATATTAAGTCATTTTGGAGGAAAAATTGCTAAGTATAGGTCATTTTAGAGCTAGCCTAGGTTGAATAGGTCATTTTGAAGCTAAGTAAGGTTATTATGTCATTTTGGAGCTAGCTAAGCATATGAAGTCATTTACGACCTAAAATATGTCATTTATTAAGCATACTATATCATTTTAGAGCTAGCTAAGCATATTAAGTCATTTTGGAGGAAAAGATGCTAAGTATAGGTCATTTTAGAGCTATCCCAGGTTAAATAGGTCATTTTTAAGCTAGCTAAGCATATTAAGACATTTTGGAGGAAAAATGCTAAGTATAGGTCATTTTAGAGCTATCCTAGGTTAAATATGCCATTTTGGAGCTAATTAAGCTTATTATGTCATTTTCGAGCTAGCTAAGCATGTGAAGTCATTTAGGAGCAAAACTATGTCATTTCTTAAGCATATTATGTCATTTTAGAGCTAGTTAAGCATATTAACTAATTTTGGAGGAAAAGATTCTAAGTATAGGTCATTTTGAAGCTAGCTAAGCATATTAAGTAATTTTGGAGGAAAAAATGCTAAGTATATGTCATTTTAGAGTTATCCTAGGTTAAATAGGTCATTTTGGAGCTAATTAAGCTTATTATGTAATTTTTGAGCTAGCTAAGCATATTAAATCATTTTGGAGGAAAAAATGCTAAGTATAGGTCATTTTAGAGCTAGCCTAGGTTGAATAGGTCATTTTGAAGCTAAGTAAGGTTATTATGTCATTTTCGAGCTAGCTAAGCATATGAAGTCATTTAGGACCTAAAATATGTCATTTCTTAAGCATACTATATCATTTTAGAGCTAGCTAAGCATATTAAGTCATTTTGGAGGAATAGATGCTAAGTATAGGTCATTTTAGAGCTATCCTAGGTTAAATAGGTCATTTTTAAGCTAGCTAAG
>NC_057804.1:332623442-332624884 GCF_018294505.1 Triticum aestivum | reverse complement strand
AAAAATGCTAAGTATAGGTCATTTTAGAGCTAGCCTAGGTTGAATAGGTCATTTTCTAGCTAAGTAAGGTTATTATGTCATTTTGGAGCTAGCTAAGCATATGAAATCATTTAGGACCTAAAATATGTCATTTCTTAAGCATACTATATCATTTTAGAGCTAGCTAAGCATATTAAGTCATTTTGGAGGAAAAGATGCGAAGTATAGGTCATTTTAGAGCTATCCTAGGTTAAATAGGTCATTTTTAAGCTAGCTAAGCATATTAAGTCATTTTGGAGGAAACAAATGCTAAGTATAGGTCATTTTAGCGCTATCCTAGGTTAAATATGTCATTTTGGAGCTAATTGAGCTTATTATGTCATTTTGGAGCTAGCTAAGCATGTGAAGTCATTTAGGAGCTAAACTATGTCATTTCTTAAGCATATTATGTCATTTTAGAGCTAGTTAAGCATAATAACTAATTTTGGAGGAAAAGATTCTAAGTATAGGTCATTTTGAAGCTAGCTAAGCATATTAAGTCATTTTCGAGGAAAAAATGCTAAGTATATGTCATTTTAGAGCTATCCTAGGTTAAATAGGTCATTTTGGAGCTAATTAAGCTTATTATGTAATTTTTGAGCTAGCTAAGCATATTAAGTCATTTTGGAGGAAAAAAATTGCTAATTATAGGTCATTTTAGAGCTAGCCTAGGTTGAATAGGTCATTTTGAAGCTAAGTAAGGTTATTATGTCATTTTGGAGCTAGCTAAGCATATGAAGTCATTTAGGACCTAAAATATGTCATTTCTTAAGCATACTATATCATTTTAGAGCTAGCTAAGCATATTAAGTCATTTTGGAGGAAAAGATGTTAAGTATAGGTCATTTTAGAGCTATCCTAGGTTAAGTAGGTCATTTTTAAGCTAGCTAAGCATATTAAGTCATTTTGGAGGAAAAATGCTAAGTATAGGTCATTTTAGAGCTATCCTAGGTTAAATATGTCATTTTGGAGCTAATTAATCTTATTATGTTATTTTGGAGCTAGCTAAGCATGTGAAGTCATTTAGGATCTAAACTATGTCATTTCTTAAGCATATTATGTCATTTTAGAGCTAGTTAAGCATATTAACTAATTTTGGAGGAACAAATTCTAAGTATAGGTCATTTTGAAGCTAGCTAAGCATATTAAGTCATTTTGGAGGAAAAAATGCTAAGTATATGTCATTTTAGAGCTATCCTAGGTTAAATAGGTCATTTTGGAGCTAATTAAGCTTATTATGTAATTTTTGAGCTAGCTAAGCATATTAAGTCATTTTGGAGGAAAAAATGCTAAGTATAGGTCATTTTAGAGCTAGCCTAGGTTGAATAGGTCATTTTGAAGCTAAGTAAGGTTATTATGTCATTTTGGAGCTAGCTAAGCATATGAAGTCATTTAGGACCTAAAATATGTCATTTCTTAAGCAT
>NC_057804.1:332606390-332623432 GCF_018294505.1 Triticum aestivum | reverse complement strand
AAAAATGCTAAGTATATGTCATTTTAGAGTTATCCTAGGTTAAATAGGTCATTTTGGAGCTAATTAAGCTTATTATGTAATTTTTGAGCTAGCTAAGCATATTAAATCATTTTGGAGGAAAAAATGCTAAGTATAGGTCATTTTAGAGCTAGCCTAGGTTGAATAGGTCATTTTGAAGCTAAGTAAGGTTATTATGTCATTTTCGAGCTAGCTAAGCATATGAAGTCATTTAGGACCTAAAATATGTCATTTCTTAAGCATACTATATCATTTTAGAGCTAGCTAAGCATATTAAGTCATTTTGGAGGAATAGATGCTAAGTATAGGTCATTTTAGAGCTATCCTAGGTTAAATAGGTCATTTTTAAGCTAGCTAAGAATATTAAGTCATTTTAGAGGAAAAATGCTAAGTATAGGTCATCTTAGAGCTATCCTACATTAAATATGTCATTTTGGAGCTAATTAAGCTTATTATGTCATTTTGGAGCTAGCTAAGCATGTGAAGTCATTTAGGAGCTAAACTATGTCATTTCTTAAGCATATTATGTCATTTTAGAGCTAGTTAAGCATAATAACTAATTTTGGAGGAAAAGATTCTAAGTATAGGTCATTTTGAAGCTAGCTAAGCATATTAAGTCATTTTGGAGGAAAAAATGCTAAGTATATGTCATTTTAGAGCTATCCTAGGTTAAATAGGTCAGTTTGGAGCTAATTAAGCTTATTATGTAATTTTTGAGCTAGCTAAGCATATTAAGCCATTTTGGAGGAAAAAATGCTAACTATAGGTCATTTTAGAGCTAGCCTAGGTTGAATAGGTCATTTTGAAGCTAAGTAAGGTTATTATGTCATTTTGGAGCTAGCTAAGCATATGAAGTCATTTAGGACCTAAAATATGTCATTTCTTAAGCATACTATATCATTTTAGAGCTAGCTAAGCATATTAAGTCATTTTGGAGGAAAAGATGCTAAGTATAGGTCATTTTAGAGCTATCCTAGGTTAAGTAGGTCATTTTTAAGCTAGCTAAGCATATTAAGTCATTTTGGAGGAAAAATGCTAAGTATAGGTCATTTTAGAGCTATCCTAGGTTAAATATGTCATTTTGGAGCTAATTAAGCTTATTATGTCATTTTCGAGCTAGCTAAGCATGTGAAGTCATTTAGGAGCTAAACTATGTCATTTCTTTAGCATATTATGTCATTTTAGAGCTAGTTAAGCATGTTAACTAATTTTGGAGAAAAGATTCTATGTAAAGGTCATTTTGAAGCTAGCTAAGCATATTAAGTCATTTTGGAGGAAACAAATGCTAAGTATAAGTCATTTTAGAGCTATCCTAGGTTAAATAGGTCATTTTGGAGCTAATTAAGCTAATTATGTAATTTTTGAGCTAGCTAAGCATATTAAGTCATTTTGGAGGAAAAATGCTAAGTATAGGTCATTTTAGAGCTAGCCTAGGTTGAATAGGTCATTTTCTAGCTAAGTAAGGTTATTATGTCATTTTGGAGCTAGCTAAGCATATGAAATCATTTAGGACCTAAAATATGTCATTTCTTAAGCATACTATATCATTTTAGAGCTAGCTAAGCATATTAAGTCATTTTGGAGGAAAAGATGCGAAGTATAGGTCATTTTAGAGCTATCCTAGGTTAAATAGGTCATTTTTAAGCTAGCTAAGCATATTAAGTCATTTTGGAGGAAACAAATGCTAAGTATAGGTCATTTTAGCGCTATCCTAGGTTAAATATGTCATTTTGGAGCTAATTGAGCTTATTATGTCATTTTGGAGCTAGCTAAGCATGTGAAGTCATTTAGGAGCTAAACTATGTCATTTCTTAAGCATATTATGTCATTTTAGAGCTAGTTAAGCATAATAACTAATTTTGGAGGAAAAGATTCTAAGTATAGGTCATTTTGAAGCTAGCTAAGCATATTAAGTCATTTTCGAGGAAAAAATGCTAAGTATATGTCATTTTAGAGCTATCCTAGGTTAAATAGGTCATTTTGGAGCTAATTAAGCTTATTATGTAATTTTTGAGCTAGCTAAGCATATTAAGTCATTTTGGAGGAAAAAAATTGCTAATTATAGGTCATTTTAGAGCTAGCCTAGGTTGAATAGGTCATTTTGAAGCTAAGTAAGGTTATTATGTCATTTTGGAGCTAGCTAAGCATATGAAGTCATTTAGGACCTAAAATATGTCATTTCTTAAGCATACTATATCATTTTAGAGCTAGCTAAGCATATTAAGTCATTTTGGAGGAAAAGATGTTAAGTATAGGTCATTTTAGAGCTATCCTAGGTTAAGTAGGTCATTTTTAAGCTAGCTAAGCATATTAAGTCATTTTGGAGGAAAAATGCTAAGTATAGGTCATTTTAGAGCTATCCTAGGTTAAATATGTCATTTTGGAGCTAATTAATCTTATTATGTTATTTTGGAGCTAGCTAAGCATGTGAAGTCATTTAGGATCTAAACTATGTCATTTCTTAAGCATATTATGTCATTTTAGAGCTAGTTAAGCATATTAACTAATTTTGGAGGAACAAATTCTAAGTATAGGTCATTTTGAAGCTAGCTAAGCATATTAAGTCATTTTGGAGGAAAAAATGCTAAGTATATGTCATTTTAGAGCTATCCTAGGTTAAATAGGTCATTTTGGAGCTAATTAAGCTTATTATGTAATTTTTGAGCTAGCTAAGCATATTAAGTCATTTTGGAGGAAAAAATGCTAAGTATAGGTCATTTTAGAGCTAGCCTAGGTTGAATAGGTCATTTTGAAGCTAAGTAAGGTTATTATGTCATTTTGGAGCTAGCTAAGCATATGAAGTCATTTAGGACCTAAAATATGTCATTTCTTAAGCATACTATATCATTTTAGAGCTAGCTAAGCATATTAAGTCATTTTGGAGGAAAAGATGCTAAGTATAGGTCATTTTAGAGCTATCCTAGGTTAAGTAGGTCATTTTTAAGCTAGCTAAGCATATTAAGTCATTTTGGAGGAAAAATGCTAAGTATAGGTCATTTTAGAGCTATCCTAGGTTAAATATGTCATTTTGGAGCTAATTAAGCTTATTATGTTATTTTGGAGCTAGCTAAGCATGTGAAGTCATTTAGGAGCTAAACTATGTCATTTCTTAAGCATATTATGTCATTTTAGAGCTAGTTAAGCATATTAACTAATTTTGGAGGAACAAATTCTAAGTATAGGTCATTTTGAAGCTAGCTAAGCATATTAAGTCATTTTGGAGGAAAAAATGCTAAGTATATGTCATTTTAGAGCTATCCTAGGTTAAATAGGTCATTTTGGAGCTAATTAAGCTTATTATGTAATTTTTGAGCTAGCTAAGCATATTAAGTCATTTTGGAGGAAAAAAATGCTAAGTATAGGTCATTTTAGAGCTAGCCTAGGTTGAATAGGTCATCTTGAAGCTAAGTAAGGTTATTATGTCATTTTGGAGCTAGCTAAGCATATGAAGTCATTTAGGACCTAAAATATGTCATTTCTTAAGCATACTATATCATTTTAGAGCTAGCTAAGCATATTAAGTCATTTTAGAGGAAAAGATGCTAAGTATAGGTCATTTTAGAGCTATCCTAGGTTAAATAGGTCATTTTTAAGCTAGCTAAGCATATTAAGTCATTTTGGAGGAAAAATGCTAAGTATAGGTCATTTTAGAGCTATCCTAGGTTAAATATGTCATTTTGGAGCTAATTAAGCTTATTATGTCATTTTGGAGCTAGCTAAGCATGTGAAGTCATTTAGGAGCTAAACTATGTCATTTCTTAAGCATATTATGTCATTTTAGAGCTAGTTAAGCATATTAACTAATTTTGGAGAAAAGATTCTAAGTATAGGTCATTTTGAAGCTAGCTAAGCATATTATGAAACAAATGCTAAGTATAAGTCATTTTAGAGCTATCCTAGGTTAAATATGTCATTTTGGAGCTAATTAAGCTTATTATGTAATTTTTGAGCTAGCTAAGCATATTAAGACATTTTGGAGGAAAAAATGCTAAGTATAGGTCATTTTAGAGCTAGCCTAGGTTGAATAGGTCATTTTGAAGCTAAGTAAGGTTATTATGTCATTTTGGAGCTAGCTAAGCATATGAAGTCATTTAGGACCTAAAATATGTCATTTATTAAGCATACTATATCATTTTAGAGCTAGCTAAGCATATTAAGTCATTTTGGAGGAAAAGATGCTAAGTATAGGTCATTTTAGAGCTATCCTAGGTTAAATAGGTCATTTTTAAGCTAGCTAAGCATATTAAGACATTTTGGAGGAAAAATGCTAAGTATAGGTCATTTTAGCGCTATCCTAGGTTAAATATGCCATTTTGGAGCTAATTAAGCTTATTATGTCATTTTCGAGCTAGCTAAGCATGTGAAGTCATTTAGGAGCTAAACTATGTCATTTCTTAAGCATATTATGTCATTTTAGAGCTAGTTAAGCATATTAACTAATTTTGGAGGAAAAGATTCTAAGTATAGGTCATTTTGAAGCTAGCTAAGCATATTAAGTAATTTTGGAGGAAAAAATGCTAAGTATATGTCATTTGAGAGTTATCCTAGGTTAAATAGGTCATTTTGGAGCTAATTAAGCTTATTATGTAATTTTTGAGCTAGCTAAGCATATTAAATCATTTTGGAGGAAAAAATGCTAAGTATAGGTCATTTTAGAGCTAGCCTAGGTTGAATAGGTCATTTTGAAGCTAAGTAAGGTTATTATGTCACTTTCGAGCTAGCTAAGCATATGAAGTCATTTAGGACCTAAAATATGTCATTTCTTAAGCATACTATATCATTTTAGAGCTAGCTAAGCATATTAAGTCATTTTGGAGGAATAGATGCTAAGTATAGGTCATTTAAGAGCTATCCTAGGTTAAATAGGTCATTTTTAAGCTAGCTAAGCATATTAAGTCATTTTAGAGGAAAAATGCTAAGTATAGGTCATCTTAGAGCTATCCTACGTTAAATATGTCATTTTGGAGCTAATTAAGCTTATTATGTCATTTTGGAGCTAGCTAAGCATGTGAAGTCATTTAGGAGCTAAACTATGTCATTTCTTAAGCATATTATGTCATTTTAGAGCTAGTTAAGCATAATAACTAATTTTGGAGGAAAAGATTCTAAGTATAGGTCATTTTGAAGCTAGCTAAGCATATTAAGTCATTTTGGAGGAAAAAATGCTAAGTATAAGTCATTTTACAGCTATCCTAGGTTAAATAGGTCATTTTGGAGCTAATTAAGCTTATTATGTAATTTTTGAGCTAGCTAAGCATATTAAGTCATTTTGGAGGAAAAAAATGCTAAGTATAGGTCATTTTAGAGCTAGCCTAGGTTGAATAGGTCATTTTGAAGCTAAGTAAGGTTATTATGTCATTTTGGAGCTAGCTAAGCATCTGAAGTCATTTAGGACCTAAAATATGTCATTTCTTAAGCATACTATATCATTTTAGAGCTAGCTAAGCATATTAAGTCATTTTGGAGGAAAAGATGCTAAGTATAGGTCATTTTAGAGCTATCCTAGGTTAAGTAGGTCATTTTTAAGCTAGCTAAGCATATTAAGTCATTTTGGAGGAAAAATGCTAAGTATAGGTCATTTTAGAGCTATCCTAGGTTAAATATGTCATTTTGGAGCTAATTAAGCTTATTATGTCATTTTCGAGCTAGCTAAGCATGTGAAGTCATTTAGGAGCTAAACTATGTCATTTCTTTAGCATATTATGTCATTTTAGAGCTAGTTAAGCATGTTAACTAATTTTGGAGAAAAGATTCTATGTAAAGGTCATTTTGAAGCTAGCTAAGCATATTAAGTCATTTTGGAGGAAACAAATGCTAAGTATAAGTCATTTTAGAGCTATCCTAGGTTAAATAGGTCATTTTGGAGCTAATTAAGCTAATTATGTAATTTTTGAGCTAGCTAAGCATATTAAGTCATTTTGGAGGAAAAAATGCTAAGTATAGGTCATTTTAGAGCTAGCCTAGGTTGAATAGGTCATTTTCTAGCTAAGTAAGGTTATTATGTCATTTTCGAGCTAGCTAAGCATATGAAGTCATTTAGGACCTAAAATATGTCATTTCTTAAGCATACTATATCATTTTAGAGCTAGCTAAGCATATTAAGTCATTTTGGAGGAATAGATGCTAAGTATAGGTCATTTTAGAGCTATCCTAGGTTAAATAGGTCATTTTTAAGCTAGCTAAGCATATTAAGTCATTTTAGAGGAAAAATGCTAAGTATAGGTCATCTTAGAGCTATCCTACGTTAAATATGTCATTTTGGAGCTAATTAAGCTTATTATGTCATTTTGGAGCTAGCTAAGCATGTGAAGTCATTTAGGAGCTAAACTATGTCATTTCTTAAGCATATTATGTCATTTTAGAGCTAGTTAAGCATAATAACTAATTTTGGAGGAAAAGATTCTAAGTATAGGTCATTTTGAAGCTAGCTAAGCATATTAAGTCATTTTGGAGGAAAAAATGCTAAGTATATGTCATTTTAGAGCTATCCTAGGTTAAATAGGTCAGTTTGGAGCTAATTAAGCTTATTATGTAATTTTTGAGCTAGCTAAGCATATTAAGTCATTTTGGAGGAAAAAATGCTAACTATAGGTCATTTTAGAGCTAGCCTAGGTTGAATAGGTCATTTTGAAGCTAAGTAAGGTTATTATGTCATTTTGGAGCTAGCTAAGCATATGAAGTCATTTAGGACCTAAAATATGTCATTTCTTAAGCATACTATATCATTTTAGAGCTAGCTAAGCATATTAAGTCATTTTGGAGGAAAAGATGCTAAGTATAGGTCATTTTAGAGCTATCCTAGGTTAAGTAGGTCATTTTTAAACTAGCTAAGCATATTAAGTCATTTTGGAGGAAAAATGCTAAGTATAGGTAATTTTAGAGCTATCCTAGGTTAAATATGTCATTTTGGAGCTAATTAAGCTTATTATGTCATTTTCGAGCTAGCTAAGCATGTGAAGTCATTTAGGAGCTAAACTATGTCATTTCTTTAGCATATTATGTTATTTTAGAGCTAGTTAAGCATGTTAACTAATTTTGGAGAAAAGATTCTATGTAAAGGTCATTTTGAAGCTAGCTAAGCATATTAAGTCATTTTGGAGGAAACAAATGCTAAGTATAAGTCATTTTGGAGCTATCCTAGGTTAAATAGGTCATTTTGGAGCTAATTAAGCTAATTATGTAATTTTTGAGCTAGCTAAGCATATTAAGTCATTTTGGAGGAAAAAATGCTAAGTATAGGTCATTTTAGAGCTAGCCTAGGTTGAATAGGTCATTTTCTAGCTAAGTAAGGTTATTATGTCATTTTGGAGCAAGCTAAGCATATGAAATCATTTAGGACCTAAAATATGTCATTTCTTAAGCATACTATATCATTTTAGAGCTAGCTAAACATATTAAGTCATTTTGGAGGAAAAGATGCGAAGTATAGGTCATTTTAGAGCTATCCTAGGTTAAATAGGTCATTTTTAAGCTAGCTAAGCATATTAAGTCATTTTGGAGGAAACAAATGCTAAGTATAGGTCATTTTAGCGCTATCCTAGGTTAAATATATCATTTTGGACCTAATTGAGCTTATTATGTCATTTTGGAGCTAGCTAAGCATGTGAAGTCATTTAGGAGCTAAACTATGTCATTTCTTAATTATATTATGTCATTTAAGAGCTAGTTAAGCATAATAACTAATTTTGGAGGAAAAGATTCTAAGTATAGGTCATTTTGAAGCTAGCTAAGCATATTAAGTCATTTTGGAGGAAAAAATGCTAAGTATATGTCATTTTAGAGCTATCCTAGGTTAAATAGGTCATTTTGGAGCTAATTAAGCTTATTATGTAATTTTTGAGCTAGCTAAGCATATTAAGTCATTTTGGAGGAAAAAATGCTAATTATAGGTCATTTTAGAGCTAGCCTAGGTTGAATAGGTCATTTTGAAGCTAAGTAAGGTTATTATGTCATTTTGGAGCTAGCTAAGCATATGAAGTCATTTAGGACCTAAAATATGTCATTTCTTAAGCATACTATATCATTTTAGAGCTAGCTAAGCATATTAAGTCATTTTGGAGGAAAAGATGCTAAGTATAGGTCATTTTAGAGCTATCCTAGGTTAAGTAGGTCATTTTTAAGCTAGCTAAGCATATTAAGTCATTTTGGAGGAAAAATGCTAAGTATAGGTCATTTTAGAGCTATCCTAGGTTAAATATGTCATTTTGGAGCTAATTAAGCTTATTATGTCATTTTCGAGCTAGCTAAGCATGTGAAGTCATTTAGGAGCTAAACTATGTCATTTCTTTAGCATATTATGTCATTTTAGAGCTAGTTAAGCATGTTAACTAATTTTGGAGAAAAGATTCTATGTAAAGGTCATTTTGAAGCTAGCTAAGCATATTAAGTCATTTTGGAGGAAACAAATGCTAAGTATAAGTCATTTTAGAGCTATCCTAGGTTAAATAGGTCATTTTGGAGCTAATTAAGCTAATTATGTAATTTTTGAGCTAGCTAAGCATATTAAGTCATTTTGGAGGAAAAAATGCTAAGTATAGGTCATTTTAGAGCTAGCCTAGGTTGAATAGGTCATTTTCTAGCTAAGTAAGGTTATTATGTCATTTTCGAGCTAGCTAAGCATATGAAGTCATTTAGGACCTAAAATATGTCATTTCTTAAGCATACTATATCATTTTAGAGCTAGCTAAGCATATTAAGTCATTTTGGAGGAATAGATGCTAAGTATAGGTCATTTTAGAGCTATCCTAGGTTAAATAGGTCATTTTTAAGCTAGCTAAGCATATTAAGTCATTTTAGAGGAAAAATGCTAAGTATAGGTCATCTTAGAGCTATCCTACGTTAAATATGTCATTTTGGAGCTAATTAAGCTTATTATGTCATTTTGGAGCTAGCTAAGCATGTGAAGTCATTTAGGAGCTAAACTATGTCATTTCTTAAGCATATTATGTCATTTTAGAGCTAGTTAAGCATAATAACTAATTTTGGAGGAAAAGATTCTAAGTATAGGTCATTTTGAAGCTAGCTAAGCATATTAAGTCATTTTGGAGGAAAAAATGCTAAGTATATGTCATTTTAGAGCTATCCTAGGTTAAATAGGTCATTTTGGAGCTAATTAAGCTTATTATGTAATTTTTGAGCTAGCTAAGCATATTAAGTCATTTTGGAGGAAAAAATGCTAAGTATAGGTCATTTTAGAGCTAGCCTAGGTTGAATAGGTCATTTTGAAGCTAAGTAAGGTTATTATGTCATTTTGGAGCTAGCTAAGCATATGAAGTCATTTAGGACCTAAAATATGTCATTTCTTAAGCATACTATATCATTTTAGAGCTAGCTAAGCATATTAAGTCATTTTGGAGGAAAAGATGCTAAGTATAGGTCATTTTAGAGCTATCCTAGGTTAAGTAGGTCATTTTTAAGCTAGCTAAGCATATTAAGTCATTTTGGAGGAAAAATGCTAAGTATAGGTCATTTTAGAGCTATCCTAGGTTAAATATGTCATTTTGGAGCTAATTAAGCTTATTATGTTATTTTGGAGCTAGCTAAGCATGTGAAGTCATTTAGGAGCTAAACTATGTCATTTCTTAAGCATATTATGTCATTTTAGAGCTAGTTAAGCATATTAACTAATTTTGGAGGAACAAATTCTAAGTATAGGTCATTTTGAAGCTAGCTAAGCATATTAAGTCATTTTGGAGGAAAAAATGCTAAGTATATGTCATTTTAGAGCTATCCTAGGTTAAATAGGTCATTTTGGAGCTAATTAAGCTTATTATGTAATTTTTGAGCTAGCTAAGCATATTAAGTCATTTTGGAGGAAAAAAATGCTAAGTATAGGTCATTTTAGAGCTAGCCTAGGTTGAATAGGTCATCTTGAAGCTAAGTAAGGTTATTATGTCATTTTGGAGCTAGCTAAGCATATGAAGTCATTTAGGACCTAAAATATGTCATTTCTTAAGCATACTATATCATTTTAGAGCTAGCTAAGCATATTAAGTCATTTTAGAGGAAAAGATGCTAAGTATAGGTCATTTTAGAGCTATCCTAGGTTAAATAGGTCATTTTTAAGCTAGCTAAGCATATTAAGTCATTTTGGAGGAAAAATGCTAAGTATAGGTCATTTTAGAGCTATCCTAGGTTAAATATGTCATTTTGGAGCTAATTAAGCTTATTATGTCATTTTGGAGCTAGCTAAGCATGTGAAGTCATTTAGGAGCTAAACTATGTCATTTCTTAAGCATATTATGTCATTTTAGAGCTAGTTAAGCATATTAACTAATTTTGGAGAAAAGATTCTAAGTATAGGTCATTTTGAAGCTAGCTAAGCATATTAGGAAACAAATGCTAAGTATAAGTCATTTTAGAGCTATCCTAGGTTAAATATGTCATTTTGGAGCTAATTAAGCTTATTATGTAATTTTTGAGCTAGCTAAGCATATTAAGTCATTTTGGAGGAAAAAATGCTAAGTATAGGTCATTTTAGAGCTAGCCTAGGTTGAATAGGTCATTTTCTAGCTAAGTAAGGTTATTATGTCATTTTGGAGCAAGCTAAGCATATGAAATCATTTAGGACCTAAAATATGTCATTTCTTAAGCATACTATATCATTTTAGAGCTAGCTAAGCATATTAAGTCATTTTGGAGGAAAAGATGCGAAGTATAGGTCATTTTAGAGCTATCCTAGGTTAAATAGGTCATTTTTAAGCTAGCTAAGCATATTAAGTCATTTTGGAGGAAACAAATGCTAAGTATAGGTCATTTTAGCGCTATCCTAGGTTAAATATATCATTTTGGACCTAATTGAGCTTATTATGTCATTTTGGAGCTAGCTAAGCATGTGAAGTCATTTAGGAGCTAAACTATGTCATTTCTTAAGCATATTATGTCATTTAAGAGCTAGTTAAGCATAATAACTAATTTTGGAGGAAAAGATTCTAAGTATAGGTCATTTTGAAGCTAGCTAAGCATATTAAGTCATTTTGGAGGAAAAAATGCTAAGTATATGTCATTTTAGAGCTATCCTAGGTTAAATAGGTCATTTTGGAGCTAATTAAGCTTATTATGTAATTTTTGAGCTAGCTAAGCATATTAAGTCATTTTGGAGGAAAAAAATGCTAATTATAGGTCATTTTAGAGCTAGCCTAGGTTGAATAGGTCATTTTGAAGCTAAGTAAGGTTATTATGTCATTTTGGAGCTAGCTAAGCATATGAAGTCATTTAGGACCTAAAATATGTCATTTCTTAAGCATACTATATCATTTTAGAGCTAGCTAAGCATATTAAGTCATTTTGGAGGAAAAGATGCTAAGTATAGGTCATTTTAGAGCTATCCTAGGTTAAATATGTCATTTTGGAGCTAATTAAGCTTATTATGTTATTTTGGAGCTAGCTAAGCATGTGAAGTCATTTAGGAGCTAAACTATGTCATTTCTTAAGCATATTATGTCATTTTAGAGCTAGTTAAGCATATTAACTAATTTTGGAGGAACAAATTCTAAGTATAGGTCATTTTGAAGCTAGCTAAGCATATTAAGTCATTTTGGAGGAAAAAATGCTAAGTATATGTCATTTTAGAGCTATCCTAGGTTAAATAGGTCATTTTGGACCTAATTAAGCTTATTATGTAATTTTTGAGCTAGCTAAGCATATTAAGTCATTTTGGAGGAAAAAATGCTAAGTATAGGTCATTTTAGAGCTAGCCTAGGTTGAATAGGTCATCTTGAAGCTAAGTAAGGTTATTATGTCATTTTGGAGCTAGCTAAGCATATGAAGTCATTTAGGACCTAAAATATGTCATTTCTTAAGCATACTATATCATTTTAGAGCTAGCTAAGCATATTAAGTCATTTTAGAGGAAAAGATGCTAAGTATAGGTCATTTTAGAGCTATCCTAGGTTAAATAGGTCATTTTTAAGCTAGCTAAGCATATTAAGTCATTTTGGAGGAAAAATGCTAAGTATAGGTCATTTTAGAGCTATCCTAGGTTAAATATGTCATTTTGGAGCTAATTAAGCTTATTATGTCATTTTGGAGCTAGCTAAGCATGTGAAGTCATTTAGGAGCTAAACTATGTCATTTCTTAAGCATATTATGTCATTTTAGAGCTAATTAAGCATATTAACTAATTTTGGAGAAAAGATTCTAAGTATAGGTCATTTTGAAGCTAGCTAAGCATATTAGGAAACAAATGCTAAGTATAAGTCATTTTAGAGCTATCCTAGGTTAAATATGTCATTTTGGAGCTAATTAAGCTTATTATGTAATTTTTGAGCTAGCTAAGCATATTAAGTCATTTTGGAGGAAAAAATGCTAAGTATAGGTCATTTTAGAGCTAGCCTAGGTTGAATAGGTCATTTTGAAGCTAAGTAAGGTTATTATGTCATTTTGGAGCTAGCTAAGCATATGAAGTCATTTAGGACCTAAAATATGTCATTTATTAAGCATACTATATCATTTTAGAGCTAGCTAAGCATATTAAGTCATTTTGGAGGAATAGATGCTAAGTATAGGTCATTTTAGAGCTATCCTAGGTTAAATAGGTCATTTTTAAGCTAGCTAAGCATATTAAGTCGTTTTAGAGGGAAAATGCTAAGTATAGGTCATCTTAGAGCTATCCTACGTTAAATATGTCATTTTGGAGCTAATTAAGCTTATTATGTCATTTTGGAGCTAGCTAAGCATGTGAAGTCATTTAGGAGCTAAACTATGTCATTTCTTAAGCATATTATGTCATTTTAGAGCTAGTTAAGCATAATAACTAATTTTGGAGGAAAAGATTCTAAGTATAGGTCATTTTGAAGCTAGCTAAGCATATTAAGTCATTTTGGAGGAAAAAATGCTAAGTATATGTCATTTTAGAGCTATCCTAGGTTAAATAGGTCATTTTGGAGCTAATTAAGCTTATTATGTAATTTTTGAGCTAGCTAAGCATATTAAGTCATTTTGGAGGAAAAAATGCTAAGTATAGGTCATTTTAGAGCTAGCCTAGGTTGAATAGGTCATTTTGAAGCTAAGTAAGGTTATTATGTCATTTTGGAGCTAGCTAAGCATCTGAAGTCATTTAGGACCTAAAATATGTCATTTCTTAAGCATACTATATCATTTTAGAGCTAGCTAAGCATATTAAGTCATTTTGGAGGAAAAGATGCTAAGTATAGGTCATTTTAGAGCTATCCTAGGTTAAGTAGGTCATTTTTAAGCTAGCTAAGCATATTAAGTCATTTTGGAGGAAAATGCTAAGTATAGGTCATTTTAGAGCTATCCTAGGTTAAATATGTCATTTTGGAGCTAATTAAGCTTATTATGTCATTTTCGAGCTAGCTAAGCATGTGAAGTCATTTAGGAGCTAAACTACGTCATTTCTTTAGCATATTATGTCATTTTAGAGCTAGTTAAGCATGTTAACTAATTTTGGAGAAAAGATTCTATGTAAAGGTCATTTTGAAGCTAGCTAAGCATATTAAGTCATTTTGGAGGAAACAAATGCTAAGTATAAGTCATTTTAGAGCTATCCTAGGTTAAATAGGTCATTTTGGAGCTAATTAAGCTAATTATGTAATTTTTGAGCTAGCTAAGCATATTAAGTCATTTTGGAGGAAAAAATGCTAAGTATAGGTCATTTTAGAGCTAGCCTGGGTTGAATAGGTCATTTTCTAGCTAAGTAAGGTTATTATGTCATTTTCGAGCTAGCTAAGCATATGAAGTCATTTAGGACCTAAAATATGTCATTTCTTAAGCATACTATATCATTTTAGAGCTAGCTAAGCATATTAAGTCATTTTGGAGGAATAGATGCTAAGTATAGGTCATTTTAGAGCTATCCTAGGTTAAATAGGTCATTTTTAAGCTAGCTAAGCATATTAAGTCATTTTAGAGGAAAAATGCTAAGTATAGGTCATCTTAGAGCTATCCTACGTTAAATATGTCATTTTGGAGCTAATTAAGCTTATTATGTCATTTTGGAGCTAGCTAAGCATGTGAAGTCATTTAGGAGCTAAACTATGTCATTTCTTAAGCATATTATGTCATTTTAGAGCTAGTTAAGCATAATAACTAATTTTGGAGGAAAAGATTCTAAGTATAGGTCATTTTGAAGCTAGCTAAGCATATTAAGTCATTTTGGAGGGAAAAATGCTAAGTATATGTCATTTTAGAGCTATCCTAGGTTAAATAGGTCATTTTGGAGCTAATTAAGCTTATTATGTAATTTTTGAGCTAGCTAAGCATATTAAGTCATTTTGGAGGAAAAAATGCTAAGTATAGGTCATTTTAGAGCTAGCCTAGGTTGAATAGGTCATTTTGAAGCTAAGTAAGGTTATTATGTCATTTAGGAGCTAGCTAAGCATATGAAGTCATTTAGGACCTAAAATATGTCATTTCTTAAGCATACTATATCATTTTAGAGCTACCTAAGCATATTAAGTCATTTTGGAGGAAAAGATGCTAAGTATAGGTCATTTTAGAGCTATCCTAGGTTAAGTAGGTCATTTTTAAGCTAGCTAAGCATATTAAGTCATTTTGGAGGAAAAATGCTAAGTATAGGTCATTTTAGAGCTATCCTAGGTTAAATATGTCATTTTGGAGCTAATTAAGCTTATTATGTCATTTTCGAGCTAGCTAAGCATGTGAAGTCATTTAGGAGCTAAACTATGTCATTTCTTTAGCATATTATGTCATTTTAGAGCTAGTTAAGCATGTTAACTAATTTTGGAGAAAAGATTCTATGTAAAGGTCATTTTGAAGCTAGCTAAGCATATTAAGTCATTTTGGAGGAAACAAATGCTAAGTATAAGTCATTTTAGAGCTATCCTAGGTTAAATAGGTCATTTTGGAGCTAATTAAGCTAATTATGTAATTTTTGAGCTAGCTAAGCATATTAAGTCATTTTGGAGGAAAAAATGCTAAGTATAGGTCATTTTAGAGCTAGCCTAGGTTGAATAGGTCATTTTCTAGCTAAGTAAGGTTATTATGTCATTTTGGAGCTAGCTAAGCATATGAAATCATTTAGGACCTAAAATATGTCATTTCTTAAGCATACTATATCATTTTAGAGCTAGCTAAGCATATTAAGTCATTTTGGACGAAAAGATGCGAAGTATAGGTCATTTTAGAGCTATCCTAGGTTAAATAGGTCATTTTTAAGCTAGCTAAGCATATTAAGTCATTTTGGAGGAAAAATGCTAAGTATAGGTCATTTTAGAGCTATCCTAGGTTAAATATGTCATTTTGGAGCTAATTAAGCTTATTATGTCATTTTGGAGCTAGCTAAGCATGTGAAGTCATTTAGGAGCTAAACTATGTCATTTCTTAAGCATATTATGTCATTTTAGAGCTAGTTAAGCATAATAACTAATTTTGGAGGAAAAGATTCTAAGTATAGGTCATTTTGAAGCTAGCTAAGCATATTAAGTCATTTTGGAGGAAAAATTGCTAACTATATGTCATTTTAGAGCTATCCTAGGTTAAATAGGTCATTTTGGAGCTAACTAAGCTTATTATGTAATTTTTGAGCTAGCTAAGCATATTAAGTCATTTTGGAGGAAAAAAATGCTAAGTATAGGTCATTTTAGAGCTAGCCTAGGTTGAATAGGTCATTTTGAAGCTAAGTAAGGTTATTATGTCATTTTGGAGCTAGCTAAGCATATGAAGTCATTTAGGACCTAAAATATGTCATTTCTTAAGCATACTATATCATTTTAGAGCTAGCTAAGCATATTAAGTCATTTTGGAGGAAAAGATGCTAAGTATAGGTCATTTTAGAGCTATCCTAGTTTAAGTAGGTCATTTTTAAGCTAGCTAAGCATATTAAGTCATTTTGGAGGAAAAATGCTAAGTATAGGTCATTTTAGAGCTATCCTAGGTTAAATATGTCATTTTGGAGCTAATTAAGCTTATTATGTCCTTTTCGAGCTAGCTAAGCATGTGAAGTCATTTAGGAGCTAAACTATGTCATTTCTTAAGCATATTATGTCATTTTAGAGCTAGTTAAGCATATTAACTAATTTTGGAGAAAAGATTCTAAGTATAGGTCATTTTGAAGCTAGCTAAGCATATTAGGAAACAAATGCTAAGTATAAGTCATTTTAGAGCTATCCTAGGTTAAATAGGTCATTTTGGAGCTAATTAAGCTTATTATGTAATTTTTGAGCTAGCTAAGCATATTAAGTCATTTTGGAGGAAAAAATGCTAAGTATATGTCATTTTAGAGCTAGCCTAGGTTGAATAGGTCATTTTGAAGCTAAGTAAGGTTATTATGTCATTTAGGAGCTAAACTATGTCATTTCTTTAGCATATTATGTCATTTTAGAGCTAGTTAAGCATATTAACTAATTTTGGAGAAAAGATTCTATGTATAGGTCATTTTGAAGCTAGCTAAGCATATTAAGTCATTTTAGAGGAAACAAATGCTAAGTATAAGTCATTTTAGAGCTATCCTAGGTTAAATAGGTCATTTTGGAGCTAATTAAGCTAATTATGTAATTTTTGAGCTAGCTAAGCATATTAAGTCATTTTGGAGGAAAAAATGCTAAGTATAGGTCATTTTAGAGCTAGCCTAGGTTGAATAGGTCATTTTCTAGCTAAGTAAGGTTATTATGTCATTTTGGAGCTAGCTAAGCATATGAAATCATTTAGGACCTAAAATATGTCATTTCTTAAGCATACTATATCATTTTAGAGCTAGCTAAGCATATTAAGTCATTTTGGAGGAAAAGATGCGAAGTATAGGTCATTTCAGAGCTATCCTAGGTTAAATAGGTCATTTTTAAGCTAGCTAAGCATATTAAGTCATTTTGGAGGAAAAATGCTAAGTATAGGTCATTTTAGAGCTATCCTAGGTTAAATATGTCATTTTGGAGCTAATTAAGCTTATTATGTCATTTTGGAGCTAGCTAAGCATGTGAAGTCATTTAGGAGCTAAACTATGTCATTTCTTAAGCATATTATGTCATTTTAGAGCTAGTTAAGCATATTAACTAATTTTGGAGGAAAAGATTCAAAGTATAGGTCATTTTGAAGCTAGCTAAGCA
>NC_057804.1:332578461-332606380 GCF_018294505.1 Triticum aestivum | reverse complement strand
TAAATATGTCATTTTGGAGCTAATTAAGCTTATTATGTCATTTTGGAGCTAGCTAAGCATGTGAAGTCATTTAGGAGCTAAACTATGTCATTTCTTAAGCATATTATGTCATTTTAGAGCTAGTTAAGCATATTAACTAATTTTGGAGGAAAAGATTCAAAGTATAGGTCATTTTCAAGCTAGCTAAGCATATTAAGTCATTTTGGAGGAAAAAATGCTAAGTATAGGTCATTTTAGAGCTATCCTAGGTTAAATAGGTCATTTTGGAGCTAATTAAGCTTATTATGTAATTTTTGAGCTAGCTAAGCATATTAAGTAATTTTGGAGGAAAAAATGCTAAGTATAGGTCATTTTAGAGCTAGCCTAGGTTGAATAGCTCATTTTGAATCTAAGTAAGGTTATTATGTCATTTCGGAGCTAGCTAAGCATATGAAGTCATTTAGGACCTAAAATATGTCATTTCTTAAGCATGCTATATCATTTTAGAGCTAGCTAAGCATATTAAGTCATTTTGGAGGAAAAGATGCTAAGTATAGGTCATTTTAGAGCTATCCTAGGTTAAGTAGGTCATTTTTAAGCTAGCTAAGCATATTAAGTCATTTTGGAGGAAAAATGCTAAGTATAGGTCATTTTAGAGCTATCCTAGGTTAAATATGCCATTTTGGAGCTAATTAAGCTTATTATGTCATTTTCGAGCTAGCTAAGCATGTGAAGTCATTTAGGAGCTAAACTATGTCATTTCTTAAGCATATTATGTCATTTTAGAGCTAGTTAAGCATATTAACTAATTTTGGAGGAAAAGATTCTAAGTATAGGTCATTCTGAAGCTAGCTAAGCATATTAAGTAATTTTGGAGGAAAAAATGCTAAGTATATGTCATTTTAGAGTTATCCTAGGTTAAATAGGTCATTTTGGAGCTAATTAAGCTTAATATGTAATTTTTGAGCTAGCTAAGCATATTAAATCATTTTGGAGGAAAAAATGCTAAGTATAGGTCATTTTAGAGCTAGCCTAGGTTGAATAGGTCATTTTGAAGCTAAGTAAGGTTATTATGTCATTTTGGAGCTAGCTAAGCATATGAAGTCATTTAGGACCTAAAACATGTCATTTCTTAAGCATACTATATCATTTTAGAGCTAGCTAAGCATATTAAGTCATTTTGGAGGAATAGATGCTAAGTATAGGTCATTTTAGAGCTATCCTAGGTTAAATAGGTCATTTTTAAGCTAGCTAAGCATATTAAGTCATTTTAGAGGAAAAATGCTAAGTATAGGTCATTTTAGAGCTATCCTAGGTTAAATATGTCATTTTGGAGCTAATTAAGCTTATTATGTCATTTTGGAGCTAGCTAAGCATGTGAAGTCATTTAGGAGGTAAACTATGTCATTTCTTAAGCATATTATGTCATTTTAGAGCTAGTTAAGCATAATAACTAATTTTGGAGGAAAAGATTCTAAGTATAGGTCATTTTGAAGCTAGCTAAGCATATTAAGTCATTTTGGAGGAAAAATGCTAAGTATATGTCATTTTAGAGCTATCCTAGGTTAAATAGGTCATTTTGGAGCTAACTAAGCTTATTATGTAATTTTTGAGCTAGCTAAGCATATTAAGCCATTTTGGAGGAAAAAATGCTAAGTATAGGTCATTTTAGAGCTAGCCTAGGTTGAATAGGTCATTTTGAAGCTAAGTAAGGTTATTATGTCATTTTGGAGCTAGCTAAGCATATGAAGTCATTTAGGACCTAAAATATGTCATTTCTTAAGCATACTATATCATTTTAGAGCTAGCTAAGCATATTAAGTCATTTTGGAGGAAAAGATGCTATGTATAGGTCATTTTAGAGCTATCCTAGTTTAAGTAGGTCATTTTTAAGCTAGCTAAGCATATTAAGTCATTTGGGAGGAAAAATGCTAAGTATAGGTCATTTTAGAGCAATCCTAGGTTAAATATGTCATTTTGGAGCTAATTAAGCTTATTATGTCCTTTTCGAGCTAGCTAAGCATGTGAAGTCATTTAGGAGCTAAACTATGTCATTTCTTAAGCATATTATGTCATTTTAGAGCTAGTTAAGCATATTAACTAATTTTGGAGAAAACATTCTAAGTATAGGTCATTTTGAAGCTAGCTAAGCATATTAGGAAACAAATGCTAAGTATAAGTCATTTTAGAGCTATCCTAGGTTAAATAGGTCATTTTGGAGCTAATTAAGCTTATTATGTAATTTTTGAGCTAGCTAAGCATATTAAGTCATTTTGGAGGAAAAAATGCTAAGTATATGTCATTTTAGAGCTAGCCTAGGTTGAATAGGTCATTTTGAAGCTAAGTAAGGTTATTATGTCATTTAGGAGCTAAACTATGTCATTTCTTTAGCATATTATGTCATTTTAGAGCTAGTTAAGCATATTAACTAATTTTGGAGAAAAGATTCTATGTATAGGTCATTTTGAAGCTAGCTAAGCATATTAAGTCATTTTGGAGGAAACAAATGCTAAGTATAAGTCATTTCAGAGCTATCCTAGGTTAAATAGGTCATTTTGGAGCTAATTAAGCTAATTATGTAATTTTTGAGCTAGCTAAGCATATTAAGTCATTTTGGAGGAAAAAATGCTAAGTATAGGTCATTTTAGAGCTAGCCTAGGTTGAATAGGTCATTTTCTAGCTAAGTAAGGTTATTATGTCATTTTGGAGCTAGCTAAGCATATGAAATCATTTAGGACCTAAAATATGTCATTTCTTAAGCATACTATATCATTTTAGAGCTAGCTAAGCATATTAAGTCATTTTGGAGGAAAAGATGCGAAGTATAGGTCATTTCAGAGCTATCCTAGGTTAAATAGGTCATTTTTAAGCTAGCTAAGCATATTAAGTCATTTTGGAGGAAAAATGCTAAGTATAGGTCATTTTAGAGCTATCCTAGGTTAAATATGTCATTTTGGAGCTAATTAAGCTTATTATGTCATTTTGGAGCTAGCTAAGCATGTGAAGTCATTTAGGAGCTAAACTATGTCATTTCTTAAGCATATTATGTCATTTTAGAGCTAGTTAAGCATATTAACTAATTTTGGAGGAAAAGATTCAAAGTATAGGTCATTTTGAAGCTAGCTAAGCATATTAAGTCATTTTGGAGGAAAAAATGCTAAGTATAGGTCATTTTAGAGCTATCCTAGGTTAAATAGGTCATTTTGGAGCTAATTAAGCTTATTATGTAATTTTTGAGCTAGCTAAGCATATTAAGTCATTTTGGAGGAAAAAAATGCTAAGTATAGGTCATTTTAGAGCTAGCCTAGGTTGAATAGGTCATTTTGAAGCTAAGTAAGGTTATTATGTCATTTCGGAGCTAGCTAAGCATATGAAGTCATTTAGGACCTAAAATATGTCATTTCTTAAGCATGCTATATCATTTTAGAGCTAGCTAAGCATATTAAGTCATTTTGGAGGAAAAGATGCTAAGTATAGGTCATTTTAGAGCTATCCTAGGTTAAATATGACATTTTTAAGCTAGCTAAGCATATTAAGTCATTTTGGAGGAAAAATGCTAAGTATAGGTCATTTTAGAGCTATCCTAGGTTAAATATGTCATTTTGGAGCTAATTAAGCTTATTATGTCATTTTGGAGCTAGCTAAGCTTGTGAAGTCAGTTAGGAGCTAAACTATGTCATTTCTTAAGCATATTATGTCATTTTAGAGCTAGTTAAGCATAATAAGTAATTTTGGAGGAAAAGATTCTAAGTATAGGTCATTTTGAAGCTAGCTAAGCGTATTAAGTCATTTTGGAGGAAAAAATGCTAAGTACAGGTCATTTTAGAGCTGTCCTAGGTTAAATAGGTCATTTTGGAGCTAATTAAGCTTATTATGTAATTTTTGAGCTAGCTAAGCATATTAAGTCATTTTGGAGGAAAAAATGCTAAGTATAGGTCATTTTAGAGCTAGCCTAGGTCGAATAGGTCATTTTGAAGCTAAGTAAGGTTATTATGTCATTTTGGAGCTAGCTAAGCATATGAAGTCATTTAGGACCTTAAACATGTCATTTCTTAAGCATACTATATCATTTTAGAGCTAGCTAAGCATATTAAGTCATTTTGGAGGAATAGATGCTAAGTATAGGTCATTTTAGAGCTATCCTAGGTTAAATAGGTCATTTTTAAGCTAGCTAAGCATATTAAGTCATTTTAGAGGAAAAATGCTAAGTATAGGTCATTTTAGAGCTATCCTAGGTTAAATATGTCATTTTGGAGCTAATTAAGCTTATTATGTCATTTTGGAGCTAGCTAAGCATGTGAAGTCATTTAGGAGCTAAACTATGTCATTTCTTTAGCATATTATGTCATTTTAAAGCTAGTTAAGCATATTAACTAATTTTGGAGAAAAGATTCTAAGTATAGGTCATTTTGAAGCTAGCTGAGCATCTTAAGTCATTTTGGAGGAAACAAATGCTAAGTATAAGTCATTTTAGAGCTATCCTAGGTTAAATAGGTCATTTTGGAGCTAATTAAGCTAATTATGTAATTTTTGAGGTAGCTAAGCATATTAAGTCATTTTGGAGGAAAAAATGCTAAGTATAGGTCATTTTAGAGCTAGCCTAGGTTGAATAGGTCATTTTCTAGCTAAGTAAGGTTATTATGTCATTTTGGAGCTAGCTAAGCATATGAAATCATTTAGGACCTAAAATATGTCATTTCTTAAGCATACTATATCATTTTAGAGCTAGCTAAGCATATTAAGTCATTTTGGAGGAAAAGATGCTAAGTATAGGTCATTTTAGAGCTATCCTAGGTTAAATAGGTCATTTTTAAGCTAGCTAAGCATATTAAGTCATTTTGGAGGAGAAATGCTAAGTATAGGTCATTTTAGAGCTATCCTAGGTTAAATATGTCATTTTGGAGCTAATTAAGCTTATTATGTCATTTTGGAGCTAGCTAAGCATGTGAAGTCATTTAGGAGCTAAACTATGTCATTTCTTAAGCATATTATGTCATTTTAGAGCTAGTTAAGCATATTAACTAATTTTGGAGGAAAAGATTCAAAGTATAGGTCATTTTGAAGCTAGCTAAGCATATTAAGTCATTTTGGAGGAAAAAATGCTAAGTATAGGTCATTTTAGAGCTATCCTAGGTTAAATAGGTCATTTTGGAGCTAATTAAGCTTATTATGTAATTTTTGAGCTAGCTAAGCATATTAAGTCATTTTGGAGGAAAAAATGCTAAGTATAGGTCATTTTAGAGCTAGCCTAGGTTGAATAGGTCATTTTGAAGCTAAGTAAGGTTATTATGTCATTTCGGAGCTAGCTAAGCATATGAAGTCATTTAGGACCTAAAATATGTCATTTCTTAAGCATGCTATATCATTTTATAGCTAGCTAAGCATATTAAATCATTTTGGAGGAAAAGATGCTAAGTATAGGTCATTTTAGAGCTATCCTAGGTTAAATATGACATTTTTAAGCTAGTTAAGCATATTAAGTCATTTTGGAGGAAAAATGCTAACTATAGGTCATTTTAGAGCTATCCTAGGTTAAATATGTCATTTTGGAGCTAATTAAGCTTATTATGTCATTTTGGAGCTAGCTAAGCTTGTGAAGTCAGTTAGGAGCTAAACTATGTCATTTCTTAAGCATATTATGTCATTTTAGAGCTAGTTAAGCATAATAACTAATTTTGGAGGAAAAGATTCTAAGTATAGGTCATTTTGAAGCTAGCTAAGCATATTAAGTCATTTTGGAGGAAAAAATGCTAAGTACAGGTCATTTTAGAGCTGTCCTAGGTTAAATAGGTCATTTTGGAGCTAATTAAGCTTATTATGTAATTTTTGAGCTAGCTAAGCATATTAAGTCATTTTGGAGGAAAAAAATGCTAAGTATAGGTCATTTTAGAGCTAGCCTAGGTTGAATAGGTCATTTTGAAGCTAAGTAAGGTTATTATGTCATTTTGGAGCTAGCTAGGCATATGAAGTCATTTAGGACCTAAAATATGTCATTTCTTAAGCATACTATATCATTTTAGAGCTAGCTAAGCATATTAAGTCATTTTGGTGGAATAGATGCTAAGTATAGGTCATTTTAGAGCTATCCTAGGTTAAATAGGTCATTTTTAAGCAAGCTAAGCATATTAAGTAATTTTGGAGGAAAAATGCTAAGTATAGGTCATTTTAGAGCTATCCTAGGTTAAATATGTCATTTTGGAGCTAATTAAGCTTATTATGTCATTTTGGAGCTAGCTAAGCATGTGAAGTCATTTAGGAGCTAAACTATGTCATTTCTTTAGCATATTATGTCATTTTAAAGCTAGTTAAGCATATTAACTAATTTTGGAGAAAAGATTCTAAGTATAGGTCATTTTGAAGCTAGCTGAGCATCTTAAGTCATTTTGGAGGAAACAAATGCTAAGTATAAGTCATTTTAGAGCTATCCTAGGTTAAATAGGTCATTTTGGAGCTAATTAAGGTTATTATGTAATTTTTGAGCTAGCTAAGCATATTAAGTCATTTTGGAGGAAAAAATGCTAAGTATAGGTCATTTTAGAGCTAGCCTAGGTTAAATAGGTCATTTTGAAGCTAAGTAAGGTTATTATATCATTTTAGAGCTAGCAAAGAATATTAAGTCATTTTAGAGGAAAAGATGCTAAGTATAGGTCATTTTAGAGCTATCCTAGGTTAAATAGGTCATTTTTAAGCTAGCTAAGCATATTAAGTCATTTTGGAGGAAAAATGCTAAGTATAGGTCATTTTAGAGCTATCCTAGGTTAAATATGTCATTTTGGAGCTAATTAAGCTTATTATGTCATTTTGGAGCTAGCTAAGCATGTGAAGTCATTTAGGAGCTAAACTATGTCATTTCTTAAGCATATTATGTCATTTTAGAGCTAGTTAAGCATATTAACTAATTTTGGAGAAAAGATTCTAAGTATAGGTCATTTTGAAGCTAGCTAAGCATATTAGGAAACAAATGCTAAGTATAAGTCATTTTAGAGCTATCCTAGGTTAAATAGGTCATTTTGGAGCTAATTAAGCTTATTATGTAATTTTTGAGCTAGCTAAGCATATTAAGTCATTTTGGAGGAAAAAATGCTAAGTATATGTCATTTTAGAGCTAGCCTAGGTTGAATAGGTCATTTTGAAGCTAAGTAAGGTTATTATGTCATTTAGGAGCTAGCTAAGCATATGAAGTCATTTAGGACCTAAAATATGTCATTTATTAAGCATACTATATCATTTTAGAGCTAGCTAAGCATATTAAGTCATTTTGGAGGAAAAGATGCTAAGTATAGGTCATTTTAGAGCTATCCTAGGTTAAATAGGTCATTTTTAAGCTAGCTAAGCATATTAAGACATTTTGGAGGAAAAATGCTAAGTATAGGTCATTTTAGAGCTATCCTAGGTTAAATATGGCATTTTGGAGCTAATTAAGCTTATTATGTCATTTTGGAGCTAGCTAAGCATGTGAAGTCATTTAGGAGCTAAACTATGTCATTTCTTAAGCATATTATGTCATTTTAGAGCTAGTTAAGCATATTAACTAATTTTGGAGGAAAAGATTCTAAGTATAGGTCATTTTGAAGCTAGCTAAGCATATTAAGTCATTTTGGAGGAAAAAATGCTAAGTATATGTCATTTTAGAGTTATCCTAGGTTAAATAGGTCATTTTGGAGCTAATTAAGGTTATTATGTAATTTTTGAGCTAGCTAAGCATATTAAATCATTTTGGAGGAAAAAATGCTAAGTATAGGTCATTTTAGAGCTAGCCTAGGTTGAATAGGTCATTTTGAAGCTAAGTAAGGTTATTATGTCATTTTCGAGCTAGCTAAGCATATGAAGTCATTTAGGACCTAAAATATGTCATTTCTTAAGCATACTATATCATTTTAGAGCTAGCTAAGCATATTAAGTCATTTTGGAGGAATAGATGCTAAGTATAGGTCATTTTAGAGCTATCCTAGGTTAAATAGGTCATTTTTAAGCTAGCTAAGCATATTAAGTCATTTTAGAGAAAAAATGCTAAGTATAGGTCATTTTAGAGCTATCCTAGGTTAAATATGTCATTTTGGAGCTAATTAAGCTTATTATGTCATTTTGGAGCTACCTAAGCATGTGAAGTCATTTAGGAGCTAAACTATGTCATTTCTTAAGCATATTATGTCATTTTAGAGCTAGTTAAGCATATTAACTAATTTTGGAGAAAAGATTCTAAGTATAGGTCATTTTGAAGCTAGCTAAGCATATTAAGTCATTTTGTTGGAAAAAATGCTAAGTATATGTCATTTTAGAGCTATCCTAGGTTAAATAGGTCATTTTGGAGCTAATTAAGCTTATTATGTAATTTTTGAGCTAGCTAAGCATATTAAGTCATTTTGGAGGAAAAAATGCTAAGTATAGGTCATTTTAGAGCTAGCCTAGGTTGAATAGGTCATTTTGAAGCTAAGTAAGGTTATTATGTCATTTTGGATCTAGCTAAGCATATGAAGTCATTTAGGACCTAAAATATGTCATTTCTTAAGCATACTATATCATTTCAGAGCTAGCTAAGCATATTAAGTCATTTTGGAGGAAAAGATGCCAAGTATAGGTCATTTTAGAGCTATCCTAGGTTAAGTAGGTCATTTTTAAGCTAGCTAAGCATATTAAGTCATTTTGGAGGAAAAATGCTAAGTATAGGTCATTTTAGAGCTATCCTAGGTTAAGTAGGTCATTTTTAAGCTAGCTAAGCATATTAAGTCATTTTGGAGGAAAAATGCTAAGTATAGGTCATTTTAGAGCTATCCTAGGTTAAATATGTCATTTTGGAGCTAATTAAGCTTATTATGTCATTTTCGAGCTAGCTAAGCATGTGAAGTCATTTAGGAGCTAAACTATGTCATTTCTTTAGCATATTATGTCATTTTAGAGCTAGTTAAGCATATTAACTAATTTTGGAGAAAAGATTCTATGTATAGGTCATTTTGAAGCTAGCTAAGCATATTAAGTCATTTTGGAGGAAACAAATACTAAGTATAAGTCATTTTAGAGCTATCCTAGGTTAAATAGGTCATTTTGGAGCTAATTAAGCTTATTATGTAATTTTTGAGCTAGCTAAGCATATTAAGTCATTTTGGAGGAAAAAATGCTAAGTATAGGTCATTTTGGACCTAGCCTAGGTTGAATAGGTCATTTTCTAGCTAAGTAAGGTTATTATGTCATTTTGGAGCTAGCTAAGCATATGAAGTCATTTAGGACCTA
The DNA here is from genome assembly GCF_018294505.1 of Triticum aestivum. Lineage (NCBI taxonomy): Eukaryota > Viridiplantae > Streptophyta > Magnoliopsida > Poales > Poaceae > Triticum > Triticum aestivum. Next base: position 332,597,173 of record NC_057804.1, on the reverse strand, counting down.
AAACATGTCATTTCTTAAGCATACTATATCATTTTAGATCTAGCTAAGCATATTAAGTCATTTTGGAGGAAAAGATGCAAAGTATAGGTCATTTTAGAGCTATCCTAGGTTAAATAGGACATTTTTAAGCTAGCTAAGCATATTAAGTCATTTTGGAGGAAAAATGCAAAGTATAGGTCATTTTAGAGCTATGCTAGGTTAAATATGTCATTTTGGAGCTAATTAAGCTTATTATGTCATTTTGGAGCTAGCTAAGCATGTGAAGTCATTCAGGAGCTAAACTATGTCATTTCTTAAGCATATTATGTCATTTTAGAGCTAGTTAAGCATATTAACTAATTTTGTAGGAAAAGATTCAAAGTATAGGTCATTTTGAAGCTAGCTAAGCATATTAAGTCATTTTGGAGGAAAAAATGCTAAGTATAGGTCATTTTAGATCTATCCTAGGTTAAATAGGTCATTTTGGAGCTAATTAAGCTTATTATGTAATTTTTGAGCTAGCTAAGCATACAAAGCCATTTTGGAGGAAACAATGCTAAGTATAGGTCATTTTAGAGCTAGCCTAGGTTGAATAGGTCATTTTGAAGCTAAGTAAGGTTATTATGTCATTTCGGAGCTAGCTAAGCATATGAAGTCATTTAGGACCTAAAATATGTCATTTCTTAAGCATGCTATATCATTTTAGAGCTAGCTAAGCATATTAAGTCATTTTGGAGGAAAAGATGCTAAGTATAGGTCATTTTAGAGCTATCCTAGGTTAAATATGACATTTTTAAGCTAGCTAAGCATATTAAGTCATTTTGGAGGAAAAATGCTAAGTATAGGTCATTTTAGAGCTATCCTAGGTTAAATATGTCATTTTGGAGCTAATTAAGCTTATTATGTCATTTTGGAGCTAGCTAAGCATGTGAAGTCAGTTAGGAGCTAAACTATGTCATTTCTTAAGCATATTATGTCATTTTAGAGCGAGTTAAGCATAATAACTAATTTTGGAGGAAAAGATTCTAAGTATAGGTCATTTTGAAGCTAGCTAAGCATATTAAGTCATTTTGGAGGAAAAAATGCTAAGTATAGGTCATTTTAGAGCTGTCCTAGGTTAAATAGGTCATTTTGGAGCTAATTAAGCTTATTATGTAATTTTTGAGCTAGCTAAGCATATTAAGTCATTTTGGAGGAAAAATGCTAAGTATAGGTCATTTTAGAGCTAGCCTTGGTTGAATAGGTCATTTTGAAGCTAAGTAAGGTTATTATGTCATTTTGGAGCTAGCTAAGCATATGAAGTCATTTAGGACCTAAAATATGTCATTTCTTAAGCATACTATATCATTTTAGAGCTAGCTAAGCATATTAAGTCATTTTGGAGGAATAGATGCTAAGTATAGGTCATTTTAGAGCTATCCTAGGTTAAATAGGTCATTTTTAAGCTAGCTAAGCATATTAAGTAATTTTGGAGGAAAAATGCTAAGTATAGGTCATTTTAGAGCTATCCTAGGTTAAATATGTCATTTTGGAGCTAATTAAGCTTATTATGTCATTTTGGAGCTAGCTAAGCATGTGAAGTCATCTAGGAGCTAAACTATGTCATTTCTTTAGCATATTATGTCATTTTAGAGCTAGTTAAGCATATTAACTAATTTTGGAGGAAAAGATTCTAAGTATAGGTCATTTTGAAGCTAGCTAAGCATATTAAGTCATTTTGGAGGAAAAAAATGCTAAGTATAAGTCATTTTAGAGCTATCCTAGGTTAAATAGGTCATTTTGGAGCTAATTAAACTTATTATGTAATTTTTGAGCTAGCTAAGCATATTAAGTCATTTTGGAGGAAAAAAATGCTAAGTATAGGTCATTTTAGAGCTAGCCTAGGTTGAATAGGTCATTTTGTAGCTAAGTAAGGTTATTATGTCATTTTGGAGCTAGCTAAGCATATGAAGTCATTTAGGACCTAAAATATGTCATTTCTTAAGCATACTATATCATTTTAGAGTTAGCTAAGCAAATTAAGTCATTTTGGAGGAAAAGATGCTAAGTATAGGTCATTTTCGAGCTATCCTAGGTTAAATAGGTCATTTTTAAGCTAGCTAAACATATTAAGTCATTTTGGAGGAAAAATGCTAAGTATAGGTCATTTTAGAGCTATCCTAGGTTAAATATGTCATTTTGGAGCTAATTAAGCTTATTATGTCATTTTGGAGCTAGCTAAGCATGTGAAGTCATTTAGGAGCTAAACTATGTCATTTCTTAAGCATATTATGTCATTTTAGAGCTAGTTAAGCATATTAACTAATTTTGGAGGAAAAGATTCAAAGTATAGGTCATTTTGAAGCTAGCTAAGCAGATTAAGTCATTTTGGAGGAAAAATGCTAAGTATAGGTCATTTTAGAGCTATCCTAGGTTAAATAGGTCATTTTGGAGCTAATTAAGCTTATTATGTAATTTTTGAGCTAGCTAAGCATATTAAGTCATTTTGGAGGAAAAAATGCTAAGTATAGGTCATTTTAGAGCTAGCCTAGGTTGAATAGGTCATTTTGAAGCTAAGTAAGGTTATTATGTCATTTTGGAGCTAGCTAAGCATATGAAGTCATTTAGGACCTAAAATATGTCATTTCTTAAGCATACTATATCATTTTAGAGCTAGCTAAGCATATTAAGTCATTTTAGAGGAAAAGATGCTAAGTATAGGTCATTTTAGAGCTATCCTAGGCTAAATAGGTCATTTTTAAGCTAGCTAAGCATATTAAGTCATTTTGGAGGAAAAATGCTAAGTATAGGTCATTTTAGAGCTCTCCTAGGTTAAATATGTCATTTTGGAGCTAATTAAGCTTATTATGTCATTTTGGAGCTAGCTAAGCATGTGAAGTCATTTAGGAGCTAAATTATGTCATTTCTTAAGCATATTATGTCATTTTAGAGCTAGTTAAGCATATTGACTAATTTTGGAGAAAAGATTCTAAGTATAGGTCATTTTGAAGCTAGCTAAGCATATTAGGAAACAAATGCTAAGTATAAGTCATTTTAGAGCTATCGTAGGTTAAATAGGTCATTTTGGAGCTAATTAACCTTATTATGTAATTTTTGAGCTAGCTAAGCATATTAAGTCATTTTGGAGGAAAAATTGCTAAGTATAGGTCATTTTAGAGCTAGCCTAGGTTGAACAGGTAATTTTGAAGCTAAGTAAGGTTATTATGTCATTTTGGAGCTAGCTAAGCATATGAAGTCATTTAGGACCTAAAATATGTCATTTATTAAGCATACTATATCATTTTAGAGCTAACTAAGCATATTAAGTCATTTTGGAGGAAAAGATGCTAAGTATATGTCATTTTAGAGCTATCCTAGGTTAAATAGGTCATTTTTAAGCTAGCTAAGCATATTAAGACATTTTGGAGGAAAAAATGCTAAGTATAGGTCATTTTAGAGCTATCCTAGGTTAAATATGCCATTTTGGAGCTAATTAAGCTTATTATGTCATTTTGGAGCTAGCTAAGCATGTGAAGTCATTTAGGAGCTAAACTATGTCATTTCTTAAGCATATTATGTCATTTTAGAGCTAGTTAAGCATATTAACTAATCTTGGAGGAAAAGATTCTAAGTATAGGTCATTTTGAAGCTAGCTATGTTGGAAATATGCCCTAGAGGCAATAATAAAAGTATTATTATATTTCAATGTTCATGATAAATGTCTTTTATTCATGCTATAACTGTATTATCCGGAAATCGTAATACACGTGTGAATACTTAGACCACAATATGTCCCTGGTGAGCCTCTAGTTGACCAGCTCATTGTGATCAACAGATAGTCATGGTTTCCTGACTATGGACATTGGATGTCGTTGATAACGGGATCACATCATTAGGAGAATGATGTGATGGACAAGACCCAATCCTAAGCATAGCATAAAAGATCGTGTAGTTCGTTTTGCTAGAGCTTTGCCAATGTCAAGTATCTCTTCCTTAGACCATGAGATCGTGTAACTCCCGGATACCGTAAGAGTGCCTTGGGTGTATCAAACGTCACAACGTAACTGGGTGACTATAAAGGTGCATTACAGGTATCTCCGAAAGTAGCTGTTGGGTTGACACGGATCGAGACTGGGATTTGTCACTCCGTATAACGGAGAGGTATCTCTGGGGCCCACTCGGTAATGCATCATCATTATGAGATCAATGTGACCAAGGTGTTGGACACGGGATCATGCATTACGGTACGAGTAAAGTGACTTGCCGGTAACGAGACTGAACAAGGTATTGGGATACCGACGATCGAGTCTCGGGCAAGTAACGTACCGATTGACAAAGGGAATTGCATATAGGGTTTGATCGAATCCTCGACATAGTGGTTCATCCGATGACAACATCGAGGAGCATGTGGGAGCCATCATGGGTATCCAGATCCCGCTGTTGGTTATTGACTGAGAGCGTCTCGGTCATGTCTGCATGTCTCCCGAACCCGTAGGGTCTACACACTTAAGGTTCGGTGACGCTAGGGTTATTAGGAAGACTAGTATGTGACTACCGAATGTTGTTCGGAGTCCCGGATGGGATCCTGGACGTCACGAGGAGATCCTGAATGGTCCAGAGGTAAATATTTATATATGGGAAGTTGTCAAACGGACACCGGGAAGTTTCGGGGTCATACCGGTATTGTACCGGGGCCACCGGAAGGGTTCCGGGGGTCCACCGGGAGGGGCCACCCCTCCCGGGGGGCACATGGGCTGCGTGGGGCAGGGAGCCAGCCCCTGGTGGGCTGGCCGCACCCCCCTCCCTTGGGCCCATGCACCTAGGGTTGAAGGGGAACCCTAGAGGGGGCGCCCCCCTTGACTTGGGGGGCAAGCCACCCTCTCCCCTCTCCCCTAGGCCGCCGCACCCCCCCCCCTAGATGGGTTCTAGGGGGCCGGCCCCCTTCTCCCTTCCCCCTATAAATAGAGGGGTGAGGGGAGGGCAGCCGGACCACCCTCCAAGGCGCAGCCCTCCCCTCCCCAACACCTCTCCTCCTCCGTTGTGTGCTTGGCGAAGCCCTGTCGGAGTATTGCGTCTCCACCATCACCACGCCGTCGTGCTGCCGGTGGAGCTGTCTTCCTCAACCTCTCCTTCCCCCTTGCTGGATCAAGAAGGAGGAGACGTCTCCAGTCCCGTACGTGTGTTGAACGCGGAGGTGCTGTCCGTTCAGCACTTGGTCATCGGTGATTCGAATCACGTCGAGTACGACTACATCATCACCTTGCAAGCTTCCGCACGCGATCTACAAGTGGTATGTAGATGCAAACTCTCTCCCTTGACTCGTTGCTTAGATGAACTCATAGATGGATCTTGGTGAAACCATAGGAAAAATTTTAATTTTCTGCAACGTTCCCCAACAGTGGCATCATGAGCTAGGTCTATGCGTAGTTCTCTTTGCACGAGTAGAACACAATTTTGTTGTGGGCGTGGATTTTGTCATCTTACTTGCCTCTACTAGTCTTTTCTTGCTCAACGGTATTGTGGGATGAAGCGGCCCGGACCAACCTTACACGTACGCTTACGTGAGACCGGTTCCACCGACTGACATGCACTAGTTGCATAAGGTGGCTGGCTGGTGTCTGTCTCTCCCACTTTAGTTGGAGCGGAATCGATGAACAGGGCCCTTATGAAGGGTGAATAGAAGTTGACAAAATCACGTTGTGGTGATTCGTAGGTAAGAAAACGTTCTTGCTAGAACCCAATTGCAGCCACGTAAAAGATGCAACAACAATTAGAGGACGTCTAACTTGTTTTTGCAGCGATTGATCATGTGATGTGATATGGCCAGAAGTTGTGATGAATGATGAATTGTGATGTATGAGATCATGTTCTTTGTAATAGGATTCACGACTTGCATGTCGATGAGTATGACAACCGGCAGGAGCCATAGGAGTTGTCTTTATTTTTTGTATGACCTGCGTGTCATTGAATAATGCCATGTAAACTACTTTACTTTATTGCTAAACGTTAGTCATAGAAGTAGAAGTAGTCGTTGGCGTGACAACTTCATGAAGACACGATGATGGAGATCATGATGATGGAGATCATGGTGTCAAGCCGGTGACAAGATGATCATGGAGCCCCGAAGATGAAGATCAATGGAGCTATATGATATTGGCCATATCATGTCACAACTATATAATTGCATGTGATGTTTATTATGTTTATGCATCTTGTTTACTTAGGACGACGGTAGTAAATAAGATGATCCCTTATAAAAAAAATTCAAGAAGTGTTCTCCCCTAACTGTGCACCGTTGCTACAGTTCGTCGCTTCTAAGCACCACGTGATGATCGGGTGTGATGGATTCTTACGTTCACATACAAAGGGTGTAAGACAGTTTTACACAGTGAAAACACTTAGGGTTAACTTGACGAGCCTAGCATGTGCAGACATGGCCTCGAAACACGGAGACCGAAAGGTCGAACACGAATCGTATGGAAGATACGATCAACATGAGAATGTTCACCGACGATGACTAGTCCGTCTCACGTGATGATTGGACACGGGCTAGTCGACTCGGATCGTGTAACACTTAGATGACTAGAGGGATGTCTAATCTAAGTGGGAGTTCATAATTTGATTAGAACTTTATTATCATGAACTTAGTCTAAAACCTTTGCAAATATGTCTTGTAGATCAATGGCCAACGCTAATGTCAACATGAACTTCAACGCGTTCCTAGAGAAAACCAAGCTGAAAGATGATGGCAGCAACTATACGGACTGGGTCCGGAACCTGAGGATCATCCTCATAGCTGCCAGGAAACAATATGTCCTAGAAGAACCGCTAGGTGACGCTCCCGTCCTAGAGAACCAAGACATTATGAATGCTTGGCAGTCTCGCGCTGATGATTACTCCCTCGTTCAGTGCGGCATGCTTTACAGCTTAGAACCGGGGCTCCAAAAGCGTTTTGAGCACCACGGAGCATATGAGATGTTCGAAGAGCTGAAACTAGTTTTTCAAGCTCATGCCCGGGTCGAGAGATATGATGTCTCCGACAAGTTCTACAGTTGTAAGATGGAGGAAAACAGTTCTGTCAGTGAGCACATCCTGAAGATGTCTGGGTTGCACAACCGTATGACCCAGCTGAACATTAACCTCCCAGATGAGGCGGTCATTGACAGAATCCTCCAGTCGCTCCCACCAAGCTACAAGAGCTTTGTGATGAACTACAACATGCAGGGGATGGAAAAGACCATTCCTGAAGTGTTCTCGATACTGAAGTTAGCAGAGGCTGAAATCAAGAAAGAACATCAAGTGTTGATGGTCAATAAGACCACTAAGTTCAAGAAGGGCAAGGGTAAGAAGAACTTCAAGAAGGACGGCAAAGATGTTGCCGCGTCTGGTAAGCCAGTTACCGGGAAGAAGTCAAAGAATGGACCCAAGCCTGAGACTGAGTGCTTTTATTGCAAGGGGAAGGGTCACTAGAAGCGGAACTGCCCCAAATACTTAGCGGATAAGAAGGCCGGCAACACCAAAGGTATATTTGATATACATGTGATTGATGTGTACCTTACCAGTACTCGTAGTAACTCCTGGGTATTTGATACCGGTGTCGTTGCTCATATTTGTAACTCACAGCAGGAGCTGCGGAATAAACGGAGACTGGCGAAGGACGAGGTGACGATGCGCGTCGGGAATAGTTCCAGAGTCGATGTGATCGCCGTCAGCACGCTGCCTCTACATTTACCTACGGGATTAGTTTTGAACCTTAATAATTGTTATTTAGTGCCAAGTTTGAGCATGAACATTGTATCTGGATCTCGTTTAATACGAGATGGCTACTCATTTAAGTCTGAGAATAATGGTTGTTCGATTTATATGAGAGATATGTTTTATGGTCATGCTCCGATGGTCAATGGTTTATTCTTAATGAATCTCGAGCGTAATATTACACATGTTCATAGTGTAGATGCCAAAAGATTTAAAGTTGATAACGATAGTCCCACATACTTGTGGCACTGCCGCCTTGGTCACATTGGTGTCAAGCGCATGAAGAAGCTCCATGCCGATGGACTTTTAGAGTCTCTTGATTATGAATCGTTTGACACGTGCGAACCATGCCTTTTGGGCAAAATGACCAAGACTCCGTTCTCCGGAACAATGGAGCGAGCAACCAACTTGTTGGAAATCATACATACCGATGTGTGCGGTCCAATGAGCGTTGAGGCTCGCGGAGGATATCGTTATGTTCTCACTCTCACTGATGACTTGAGTAGATATGGGTATGTCTACTTAATGAAACACAAGTCTGAGACCTTTGAAAAGTTCAAGGAATTTCAGAATGAGGTAGAGAATCAACGTGACCGAAAGATAAAATTCTTACGATCAGATCGTGGAGGAGAATACTTAAGTCACGAATTTGGTACACACTTAAGGAAATGTGGAATCGTTTCACAACTCACGCCGCCTGGAACACCTCAGCGAAACGGTGTGTCCGAACGTCGTAATCGCACCCTATTGGATATGGTGCGGTCTATGATGTCTCTTACCGATTTACCGCTGTCATTTTGGGGATACGCTCTAGAGACAGCTACATTCACTTTAAATAGGGCACCGTCTAAATCCGTTGAGACGACACCGTATGAATTATGGTTTGGAAAGAAACCTAAGCTGTCGTTTCTAAAAGTTTGGGGATGCGATGCTTATGTCAAGAAACTTCAACCTGAAAAGCTCGAACCCAAGTCGGAAAAATGCGTATTCATAGGATACCCTAAGGAAACTGTAGGGTATACCTTCTACTTAAGATCCGAAGGCAAGATCTTTGTAGCCAAGAATGGATGCTTTCTGGAAAAAGAGTTTCTCTCGAAAGAAGTAAGTGGGAGGAAAGTAGAACTCGATGAAGTACTACCTCTTGAGCGGGAAAGTGGCGCAGCGCAGGAAACCGTTCCTATGATGCCCACACCAACTGAAGAGGAAAACAATGATGATGATCAAGGTACTTCGGATCAAGTTACTGCTGAACTTCGTAGGTCCACAAGGACACGTTCCGCACCAGAGTGGTACGGCAACCCTGTCCTGGAAATCATGTTGTTAGACAACAATGAACCTTCGAACTATGAAGAAGCAATGGCGGGCCCGGATTCCAACAAATGGCTTGAAGCCATGAAATCCGAGATAGAATCCATATATGAAAACAAAGTATGGACTTTGACAGACTTGCCCGATGATCGGCGAGCGATAGAAAACAAATGGATCTTTAAGATGAAGACGGACGCGGTGGTAATGTTACCATCTATAAGGCTCGACTTGTCGCTAAGGGTTATCGACAAGTTCAAGGGATTGACTACGACGAGACTTTCTCTCTCGTAGCGAAGCTGAAGTCCGTCCGAATCATGTTAGCAATTGCCGCATACTATGATTATGAGATATGGCAAATGGACGCCAAAACGGCATTCCTTAACGGACATCTTAAGGAAGAACTGTACATGATGCAGCCGGAAGGTTTTGTCGATCCTCGGAACACTAACAAAGTATGCAAGCTCCAGCGATCCATTTATGGACTGGTGCAAGCATCTCGGAGTTGGAACATTCGCTTTGATGAGATGATCAAAGCGTTTGGGTTTGTGCAGACTTATGGAGAAGCCTGCATTTACAAGAAAGTGAGTGGGAGCTCTGTAGCATTTCTCATATTATATGTAGATGACATACTCTTGATGGGAAATAATATGGAATTTCTGGACAGCATTAAGGCCTACTTGAATAAGTGTTTTTCAATGAAGGACCTTGGAGAAGCTGCTTATATATTAGGCATCAAGATCTATAGAGATAGATCGAGACGCCTCATAGGTCTTTCACAAAGCACATACCTTGATAAGATTTTGAAGAGGTTCAAAGTGGATCAGTCCAAGAAGGGGTTCTTGCCTATGTTACAAGGTGTGAGATTGAGCTCGGCTTAGTCACCGACCACGGCAAAAGATAAAGAAGAGATGAGTGTCATCCCCTATGCTTCAGCCATAGGATCTATTATGTATGCCATGCTGTGTACCAGACCCGATGCAAACCTTGCCATAAGTTTGGTAGCAAGATACCAAAGTAATCCCGGCAAGGAACACTGGACAACGGTCAAGAATATCCTAATGTACCTGAAAAGGACAAAGGACATGTTTCTCGTTTATGGAAGAGACGAAGAGCTCGTCGTAAAGGGTTACGTCGACGCTAGCTTCGACTCAGATCTGGATGACTCTAAGTCACAAACCGGATACGTGTATATGTTGAATGGTGGAGCAGTAAGCTGGTGCAGCTGCAAGCAGAGCATCGTGGCGGGATCTACGTGTGAAGCGGAGTACATGGCAGCCTCGGAGGCAGCGCATGAAGCGATTTGGGTGAAGGAGTTCATCACCGACCTAGGAGTCATACCCAATGCGTCGGGGCCGATCAAACTCTTCTGTGACAACACTGGAGCTATTGCCCTTGCCAAGGAGCCCAGGTTTCACAAGAAGACCAGGCACATCAAGCGTCGTTTCAACTCCATCCGTGAGAATGTTCAAGATGGAGACATAGAGATTTGCAAAGTGCACACGGATCTGAATGTCGCAGATCCACTGACTAAACCTCTCTCGCGTGCAAAACATGATCAACACCAGAACTCTATGGGTGTTCGATTCATCACAATGTAACTAGATTGGTGACTCTAGTGCAAGTGGGAGACTGTTGGAAATATGCCCTAGAGGCAATAATAAAAGTATTATTATATTTCAATGTTCATGATAAATGTCTTTTATTCATGCTATAACTGTATTATCCGGAAATCTTAATACACGTGTGAATACTTAGACCACAATATGTCCCTGGTGAGCCTCTAGTTGACCAGCTCGTTGTGATCAACAGATAGTCATGGTTTCCTGACTATGGACATTGGATGTCGTTGATAACGGGATCACATCATTAGGAGAATGATGTGATGGACAAGACCCAATCCTAAGCATAGCATAAAAGATCGTGTAGTTCGTTTTGCTAGAGCTTTGCCAATGTCAAGTATCTCTTCCTTAGACCATGAGATCGTGTAACTCCCGGATACCGTAAGAGTGCCTTGGGTGTATCAAACGTCACAATGTAACTGGGTGACTATAAAGGTGCATTACAGGTATCTCCGAAAGTAGCTGTTGGGTTGACACGGATCGAGACTGGGAATTGTCACTCCGTATAACGGAGAGGTATCTCTGGGCCCACTCGGTAATGCATCATCATTATGAGCTCAATGTGACCAAGGTGTTGGACACGGGATCATGCATTACGGTATGAGTAAAGTGACTTGCCGGTAACGAGACTGAACAAGGTATTGGGATACCGACGATCGAGTCTCGGGCAAGTAACGTACCGATTGACAAAGGGAATTGCATACAGGGTTTGATCGAATCCTCGACATAGTGGTTCATCCGATGACAACATCGAGGAGAATGTGGGAGCCATCATGGGTATCCAGATCCCGCTGTTGGTTATTGACTGAGAGCGTCTCGGTCATGTCTGCATGTCTCCCGAACCCGTAGGGTCTACACACTTAAGGTTCGGTGACGCTAGGGTTATTAGGAAGACTAGTATGTGACTACCGAATGTTGTTCGGAGTCCCGGATGGGATCCTGGACGTCACGAGGAGATCCAGAATGGTCCGGAGGTAAAGATTTATATATGGGAAGTTGTCAAACGGACACCGGGAAGTTTCGGGGTCATACCGGTATTGTACCGGGGGCACCGGAAGGGTTCCGGGGGTCCACCGGGAGGGGCCACCCCTCCCGGGGGGCCAGATGGGCTGCGTGGGGCAGGGAGCCAGCCCCTGGTGGGCTGGCCGCACCCCCCTCCCTTGGGCCCATGCGCCTAGGGTTGAAGGGGAACCCTAGAGGGGGCGCCCCCCTTGACTTGGGGGGCAAGCCACCCTCTCCCCTCTCCCCTAGGCCGCCGCACCCCCCCCTAGATGGGTTCTAGGGGGCCGGCCACCTTCTCCCTTCCCCTTATAAATAGAGGGGTGAGGGGAGGGCAGCCGGACCACCCTCCAAGGCGCAGCCCTCCCCTCCCCAACACCTCTCCTTCTCCGTTGTGTGCTTGGCGAAGCCCTGTCGGAGTACTGCCTCTCCATCATCACCACGCCGTCGTGCTGCCGGTGGAGCTGTCTTCCTCAACCTCTCCTTCCCCCTTGCTGGATCAAGAAGGAGGAGACGTCTCCCGTCCCGTATGTGTGTTGAACGCGGAGGTGCTGTCCGTTCAGCACTTGGTCATCGGTGATTCGAATCACGTCGAGTACGACTACATCATCACCTTGCAAGCTTCCGCACGCGATCTACAAGTGGTATGTAGATGCAAACTCTCTCTCTTGACTCGTTGCTTAGATGAACTCATAGATGGATCTTGGTGAAACCGTAGGAAAAATTTTAATTTTCTGCAACGTTCCCCAACAAGCTAAGCATATTAAGTCATTTTGGAGGAAAAAATGCTAAGTATATGTCATTTTAGAGTTATCCTAGGTTAAATAGGTCATTTTGGAGCTAATTAAGCTTCTTATGTAATTTTTGAGCTAGCTAAGCATATTAAATCATTTTGGAGGAAAAAATGCTAAGTATAGGTCATTTTAGAGCTAGCCTAGGTTGAATAGGTCATTTTGAAGCTAAGTAAGGTTATTATGTCATTTTCGAGCTAGCTAAGCATATGAAGTCATTTAGGACCTAAAATATGTCATTTCTTAAGCATACTATATCATTTTAGAGCTAGCTAAGCATATTAAGTCATTTTGGAGGAAAAGATGCGAAGTAGGTCATTTCAGAGCTATCCTAGGTTAAATAGGTCATTTTTAAGCTAGCTAAGCATATTAAGTCATTTTGGAGGAAAAATGCTAAGTATAGGTCATTTTAGAGCTATCCTAGGTTAAATATGTCATTTTGGAGCTAATTAAGCTTATTATGTCATTTTGGAGCTAGCTAAGCATGTGAAGTCATTTAGGAGCTAAACTATGTCATTTCTTAAGCATATTATGTCATTTTAGAGCTAGTTAAGCATATTAACTAATTTTGGAGGAAAAGATTCTAAGTATAGGTCATTTTGAAGCTAGCTAAGCATATTAAGTAATTTTGGAGGAAAAAATGCTAAGTATATGTCATTTTAGAGTTATCCTAGGTTAAATAGGTCATTTTGGAGCTAATTAAGCTTATTATGTAATTTTTGAGCTAGCTAAGAATATTAAATCATTTTGGAGGAAAAAATGCTAAGTATAGGTCATTTTAGAGCTAGCCTAGGTTGAATAGGTCATTTTGAAGCTAAGTAAGGTTATTATGTCATTTTCGAGCTAGCTAAGCATATGAAGTCATTTAGGACCTAAAATATGTCATTTCTTAAGCATACTATATCATTTTAGAGCTAGCTAAGCATATTAAGTCATTTTGGAGGAATAGATGCTAAGTATAGGTCATTTTAGAGCTATCCTAGGTTAAATAGGTCATTTTTAAGCTAGCTAAGCATATTAAGTCATTTTAGAGGAAACATGCTAAGTATAGGTCATTTTAGAGCTATCCTAGGTTAAATATGTCATTTTGGAGCTAATTAAGCTTATTATGTCATTTTGGAGCTAGCTAAGCATGTGAAGTCATTTAGGAGCTAAACTATGTCATTTCTTAAGCATATTATGTCATTTTAGAGCTAGTTAAGCATATTAACTAATTTTGGAGGAAAAGATTCTAAGTATAGGTCATTTTGAAGCTAGCTAAGCATATTAAGTAATTTTGGAGGAAAAAATGCTAAGTGTATGTCATTTTAGAGTTATCCTAGGTTAAATAGGTCATTTTGGAGCTAATTAAGCTTATTATGTAATTTTTGAGCTAGCTAAGCATATTAAATCATTTTGGAGGAAAAAATGCTAAGTATAGGTCATTTTAGAGCTAGCCTAGGTTGAATAGGTCATTTTGAAGCTAAGTAAGGTTATTATGTCATTTTTGAGCTAGCTAAGCATATGAAGTCATTTAGGACCTAAAATATGTCATTTCTTAAGCATACTATATCATTTTAGAGCTAGCTAAGCATATTAAGTCATTTTAGAGGAAACATGCTAAGTATAGGTCATTTTAGAGCTATCCTAGGTTAAATATGTCATTTTGGAGCTAATTAAGCTTATTATGTCATTTTGGAGCTAGCTAAGCATGTGAAGTCATTTAGGAGCTAAACTATGTCATTTTCTTAAGCATATTATGTCATTTTAGAGCTAGTTAAGCATAATAACTAATTTTGGAGGAAAAGATTCTAAGTATAGGTCATTTTGAAGCTAGCTAAGCATATTAAGTCATTTTGGAGGAAAAAATGCTAAGTATATGTCATTTTAGAGCTATCCTAGGTTAAATAGGTCATTTTGGAGCTAATTAAGCTTATTATGTAATTTTTGAGCTAGCTAAGCATATTAAGTCATTTTGGAGGAAAAAATGCTAAGTATAGGTCATTTTAGAGCTAGCCTAGGTTGAATAGGTCATTTTGTAGCTAAGTAAGGTTATTATGTCATTTTGGAGCTAGCTAAGCATATGAAGTCATTTAGGACCTAAACTATGTCATTTCTTAAGCATATTATATCATTTTAGAGCTAGCTAAGCATATTAAGTCATTTTGGAGGAAAAGATGCTAAGTATAGGTCATTTTAGAGCTATCCTAGGTTAAATAGGTCATTTTTAAGCTAGCTAAGCATATTAAGTCATTTTGGAGGAAAAATGCTAAGTATAGGTCATTTTAGAGCTATCCTAGGTTAAATATGTCATTTTGCAGCTAATTAAGCTTATTATGTCATTTTGGAGCTAGCTAAGCATGTGAAGTCATTTAGGAGCTAAACTATGTCATTTCTTAAGCATATTATGTCATTTTAGAGCTAGTTAAGCATACTAACTAATTTTGGAGGAAAAGATTCAAAGTATAGGTCATTTTGAAGCTAGCTAAGCATATTAAGTCATTTTGGAGGAAAAAAAATGCTAAGTATAGGTCATTTTAGAGCTATCCTAGGTTAAATAGGTCATTTTGGAGCTAATTAAGCTTATTATGTAATTTTTGAGCTAGCTAAGCATATTAAGTCATTTTGGAGGGGAAAAATGCTAAGTATAGGTCATTTTAGAGCTAGCCTAGGTTGAATAGGTCATTTTGAGCTAAGTAAGGTTATTATGTCATTTTGGAGCTAGCTAAGCATATGAAGTCATTTAGGACCTAAAATATGTCATTTCTTAAGCATACTATATCATTTTAGAGCTAGCTAAGCATATTAAGTCATTTTGGAGGAAAAGATGCTAAGTATAGGTCATTTTAGAGCTATCCTAGGTTAAGTAGGTCATTTTTAAGCTAGCTAAGCATATTAAGTCATTTTGGAGGAAAAATGCTAAGTATAGGTCATTTTAGAGCTATCCTAGGTTAAATATGTCATTTTGCAGCTAATTAAGCTTATTATGTCATTTTGGAGCTAGCTAAGCATGTGAAGTCATTTAGGAGCTAAACTATGTCATTTCTTAAGCATATTATGTCATTTTAGAGCTAGTTAAGCATATTAACTAATTTTGGAGAAAAGATTCTATGTATAGGTCATTTTGAAGCTAGCTAAGCATATAAGGAAACAAATGCTAAGTATAAGTCATTTTAGAGCTATCCTAGGTTAAATAGGTCATTTTGGAGCTAATTAAGCTTACTATGTAATTTTTGAGCTAGCTAAGCATATTAAGTCATTTTGGAGGAAAAATTGCTAAGTATAGGTCATTTTAGAGCTAGCCCAGGTTGAATAGGTCATTTTGAAGCTAAGTAAGGTTATTATGTCATTTCGGAGCTAGCTAAGCATATGAAGTCATTTAGGACCTAAAATATGTCATTTCTTAAGCATACTATATCATTTTAGAGCTAGCTAAGCATATTAAGTCATTTTGGAGGAAAAGATGCGAAGTATAGGTCATTTCAGAGCTATCCTAGGTTAAATAGGTCATTTTTAAGCTAGCTAAGCATATTAAGTCATTTTGGAGGAAAAATGCTAAGTATAGGTCATTTTAGAGCTATCCTAGGTTAAATATGTCATTTTGGAGCTAATTAAGCTTATTATGTCATTTTGGAGCTAGCTAAGCATGTGAAGTCATTTAGGAGCTAAACTATGTCATTTCTTAAGCATATTATGTCATTTTAGAGCTAGTTAAGCATAATAACTAATTTTGGAGGAAAAGATTCTAAGTATAGGTCATTTTGAAGCTAGCTAAGCATATTAAGTCATTTTGGAGGAAAAAATGCTAAGTATATGTCATTTTAGAGTTATCCTAGGTCAAATAGGTCATTTTGGAGCTAATTAAGCTTATTATGTAATTTTTGAGGCAGCTAAGCATATTAAATCATTTTGGAGGAAAAAATGCAAAGTATAGGTCATTTTAGAGCTAGCCTAGGTTGAATAGGTCATTTTGAAGCTAAGTAAGGTTATTATGTCATTTTTGAGCTAGCTAAGCATATGAAGTCATTTAGGACCTAAAATATGTCATTTCTTAAGCATACTATATCATTTTAGAGCTAGCTAAGCATATTAAGTCATTTTGGAGGAATAGATGCTAAGTATAGGTCATTTTAGAGCTATCCTAGGTTAAATAGGTCATTTTTAAGCTAGCTAAGCATATTAAGTCATTTTAGAGGAAACATGCTAAGTATAGGTCATTTTAGAGCTATCCTAGGTTAAATATGTCATTTTGGAGCTAATTAAGCTTATTATGTCATTTTGGAGCTAGCTAAGCATGTGAAGTCATTTAGGAGCTAAACTATGTCATTTTCTTAAGCATATTATGTCATTTTAGAGCTAGTTAAGCATAATAACTAATTTTGGAGGAAAAGATTCTAAGTATAGGTCATTTTGAAGCTAGCTAAGCATATTAAGTCATTTTGGAGGAAAAAATGCTAAGTATATGTCATTTTAGAGCTATCCTAGGTTAAATAGGTCATTTTGGAGCTAATTAAGCTTATTATGTAATTTTTGAGCTAGCTAAGCATATTAAGTCATTTTGGAGGAAAAAAATGCTAAGTATAGGTCATTTTAGAGCTAGCCTAGGTTGAATAGGTCATTTTGTAGCTAAGTAAGGTTATTATGTCATTTTGGAGCTAGCTAAGCATATGAAGTCATTTAGGACCTAAAATATGTCATTTCTTAAGCATATTATATCATTTTAGAGCTAGCTAAGCATATTAAGTAATTTTGGAGGAAAAGATGCTAAGTATAGGTCATTTTAGAGCTATCCTAGGTTAAATAGGTCATTTTTAAGCTAGCTAAGCATATTAAGTCATTTTGGAGGAAAAATGCTAAGTATAGGTCATTTTAGAGCTATCCTAGGTTAAATATGTCATTTTGCAGCTAATTAAGCTTATTATGTCATTTTGGAGCTAGCTAAGCATGTGAAGTCATTTAGGAGCTAAACTATGTCATTTCTTAAGCATATTATGTCATTTTAGAGCTAGTTAAGCATACTAACTAATTTTGGAGGAAAAGATTCAAAGTATAGGTCATTTTGAAGCTAGCTAAGCATATTAAGTCATTTTGGAGGAAAAAAATTCTAAGTATAGGTCATTTTAGAGCTATCCTAGGTTAAATAGGTCATTTTGGAGCTAATTAAGCTTATTATGTAATTTTTGAGCGAGCTAAGCATATTAAGTCATTTTGGAGGGAAAAAATGCTAAGTATAGGTCATTTTAGAGCTAGCCTAGGTTGAATAGGTCATTTTGAGCTAAGTAAGGTTATTATGTCATTTTGGAGCTAGCTAAGCATATGAAGTCATTTAGGACCTAAAATATGTCATTTCTTAAGCATACTATATCATTTTAGAGCTAGCTAAGCATATTAAGTCATTTTGGAGGAAAAGATGCTAAGTATAGGTCATTTTAGAGCTATCCTAGGTTACGTAGGTCATTTTTAAGCTAGCTAAGCATATTAAGTCATTTTGGAGGAAAAATGCTAAGTATAGGTCATTTTAGAGCTATCCTAGGTTAAATATGTCATTTTGCAGCTAATTAAGCTTATTATGTCATTTTGGAGCTAGCTAAGCATGTGAAGTCATTTAGGAGCTAAACTATGTCATTTCTTGAGCATATTATGTCATTTTAGAGCTAGTTAAGCATATTAACTAATTTTGGAGAAAAGATTCTATGTATAGGTCATTTTGAAGCTAGCTAAGCATATTAGGAAACAAATGCTAAGTATAAGTCATTTTAGAGCTATCCTAGGTTAAATAGGTCATTTTGGAGCTAATTAAGCTTACTATGTAATTTTTGAGCTAGCTAAGCATATTAAGTCATTTTGGAGGAAAAATTGCTAAGTATAGGTCATTTTAGAGCTAGCCCAGGTTGAATAGGTCATTTTGAAGCTAAGTAAGGTTATTATGTCATTTCGGAGCTAGCTAAGCATATGAAGTCATTTAGGACCTAAAATATGTCATTTCTTAAGCATACTATATCATTTTAGAGCTAGCTAAGCATATTAAGTCATTTTGGAGGAAAAGATGCGAAGTATAGGTCATTTCAGAGCTATCCTAGGTTAAATAGGTCATTTTTAAGCTAGCTAAGCATATTAAGTCATTTTGGAGGAAAAATGCTAAGTATAGGTCATTTTAGAGCTATCCTAGGTTAAATATGTCATTTTGGAGCTAATTAAGCTTATTATGTCATTTTGGAGCTAGCTAAGCATGTGAAGTCATTTAGGAGCTAAACTATGTCATTTCTTAAGCATATTATGTCATTTTAGAGCTAGTTAAGCATA
>NC_057804.1:332575618-332578400 GCF_018294505.1 Triticum aestivum | reverse complement strand
TCATTTTAGAGCTATCCTAGGTTAAATATGCCATTTTGGAGCTAATTAAGCTTATTACGTCATTTTGGAGCTAGCTAAGCATGTGAAGTCATTTAGGAGCTAAACTATGTCATTTCTTAAGCATATTATGTCATTTTAGAGCTAGTTAAGCATATTAACTAATTTTGGAGGAAAAGATTCTAAGTATAGGTCATTTTGAAGCTAGCTAAGCATATTAAGTCATTTTGGAGGAAAAAATGCCAAGTATATGTCATTTTAGAGTTGTCCTAGGTTAAATAGGTCATTTTGGAGCTAATTAAGCTTATTATGTAATTTTTTAGCTAGCTAAGCATATTAAATCATTTTGGAGGAAAAAAAGCTAAGTATAGGTCATTTTAGAGCTAGCCTAGGTTGAATAGGTCATTTTGAATCTAAGTAAGGTTATTATGTCATTTTCGAGCTAGCTAAGCATATGAAGTCATTTAGGACCTAAAATATGTCATTTCTTAAGCATACTATATCATTTTAGAGCTAGCTAAGCATATTATGTCATTTTGGAGGAATAGATGCTAAGTATAGGTCATTTTAGAGCTATCCTAGGTTAAATAGGTCATTTTTAAGCTAGCTAAGCATATTAAGACATTTTGGAGGAAAAATTCTAAGTATAGGTTATTTTAGAGCTATCCTAGGTTAAATATGCCATTTTGGAGCTAATTAAGCTTATTATGTCATTTTGGAGCTAGCTAAGCATGTGAAGTCATTTAGGAGCTAAACTATGTCATTTCTTAAGCATATTATGTCATTTTAGAGCTAGTTAAGCATATTAACTAATTTTGGAGGAAAAGATTCTAAGTATAGGTCATTTTGAAGCTAGCTAAGCATATTAAGTCATTTTGGAGGAAAAAATGCTAAGTATATGTCATTTTAGAGTTATCCTAGGTTAAATAGGTCATTTTGGAGCTAATTAAGCTTATTATGTAATTTTTGAGCTAGCTAAGCATATTAAGTCATTTTGGAGGAAAAAATGCTAAGTATAGGTCATTTTAGAGCTAGCCTAGGTTGAATAGGTCATTTTGTAGCTAAGCAAGGTTATTATGTCATTTTGGAGCTAGCTAAGCATATGAAGTCATTTAGGACCTAAAATATGTCATTTCTTAAGCATACTATATCATTTTAGAGCTAGCTAAGCATATTAAGTCATTTTGGAGGAAAAGATGCAAAGTATAGTTCATTTTAGAGATATCCTAGGTTAAATAGGTCATTTTTAAGCTAGCTAAGCATATTAAGTCATTTTGGAGGAAAAATGCTAAGTATAGGTCATTTTAGAGCTATCCTAGGTTAAATATGTCATTTTGGAGCTAATTAAGCTTATTATGTCATTTTGGAGCTAGCTAAGCATATGAAGTCATTTAGGAGCTAAACTATGTCATTTCTTAAGCATATTATGTCATTTTAGAGCTAGTTAATCATATTAACTAATTTTGGAGGAAAAGATTCAAAGTATAGGTCATTTTGAAGCTAGCTAAGCATATTAAGTCATTTTGGAGGAAAAAATGCTAAGTATAGGTCATTTTAGAGCTATCCTAGGTTAAATAGGTCATTTTGGAGCTAATTAAGCTTATTATTTAATTTTTGAGCTAGCTCAGCATATTAAGTCATTTTGGCGGAAAAAAATGCTAAGTATAGGTCATTTTAGAGCTAGCCTAGGTTGAATAGGTCATTTTGAAGCTAAGTAAGGTTATTATGTCATTTTGGAGCTAGCTAAGCATATGAAGTCATTTAGGACCTAAAATATGTCATTTCTTAAGCATATTATATCATTTTAGAGCTAGCTAAGCATATTAAGTCATTTTAGAGGAAAAGATGCTAAGTATAGGTCATTTTAGAGCTATCCTAGGTTAAATAGGTCATTTTTAAGCTAACTAAGCATATTAAGTCATTTTGGAGGAAAAATGCTAAGTATAGGTCATTTTAGAGCTATCCTAGGTTAAATATGTCATTTTGGAGCTAATTAAGCTTATTATGTCATTTTGGAGCTAGCTAAGCATGTGAAGTCATTTAGGAGCTAAACTATGTCATTTCTTAAGCATATTATGTCATTTTAGAGCTAGTTAAGCATATTAACTAATTTTGGAGAAAAGATTCTATGTATAGGTCATTTTGAAGCTAGCTAAGCATATTAAGTCATTTTGGAGGAAAAAATGCTAAGTATATGTCATTTTAGAGCTATCCTAGGTTAAATAGGTCATTTTGGAGCTAATTAAGCTTATTATGTAATTTTTGAGCTAGCTAAGCATATTAAGTCATTTTGGAGGAAAAAATGCTAAGTATAGGTCATTTTAGAGCTAGCCTAGGTTGAATAGGAAATTTTGAAGCTAAGTAAGGTTATTATGTCATTTCGGAGCTAGCTAAGCATATGAAGTCATTTAGGACCTAAAATATGTCATTTCTTAAGCATGCTATATCATTTTATAGCTAGCTAAGCATATTAAGTCATTTTGGAGGAAAAGATGCTAAGTATAGGTCATTTTAGAGCTATCCTAGGTTAAATAGGTCATTTTTAAGCTAGCTAAGCATATTAAGACATTTTGGAGGAAAATGCTAAGTATAGGTCATTTTAGAGCTATCCTAGGTTAAATATGCCATTTTGGAGCTAATTAAGCTTATTACGTCATTTTGGAGCTAGCTAAGCATGTGAAGTCATTTAGGAGCTAAACTATGTCATTTCTTAAGCATATTATGTCATTTTAGAGCTAGTTAAGCATATTAACTAATTTTGGAGGAAAAGATTCTAAGTATAGGT
>NC_057804.1:332568761-332574667 GCF_018294505.1 Triticum aestivum | reverse complement strand
CTAGGTTAAATAGGTCATTTTGGAGCTAATTAAGCTTATTATGTAATTTTTGAGCTAGCTAAGCATATTAAGTCATTTTGGCGGAAAAAATGCTAAGTATAGGTCATTTTAGAGCTAGCCTAGGTTGAATAGGTCATTTTGAAGCTAAGTAAGGTTATTATGTCATTTTGGAGCTAGCTAAGCATATGAAGTCATTTAGGACCTAAAATATGTCATTTCTTAAGCATACTATATCATTTTAGAGCTAGCTAAGCATATTAAGTCATTTTAGAGGAAAAGATGCTAAGTATAGGTCATTTTAGAGCTATCCTAGGTTAAATAGGTCATTTTTAAGCTAACTAAGCATATTAAGTCATTTTGGAGGAAAAATGCTAAGTATCGGTCATTTTAGAGCTATCCTAGGTTAAATATGTCATTTTGGAGCTAATTAAGCTTATTATGTCATTTTGGAGCTAGCTAAGCATGTGAAGTCATTTAGGAGCTAAACTATGTCATTTCTTAAGCATATTATGTCATTTTAGAGCTAGTTAAGCATATTAACTAATTTTGGAGAAAAGATTCTATGTATAGGTCATTTTGAAGCTAGCTAAGCATATTAAGTCATTTTGGAGGAAAAAATGCTAAGTATATGTCATTTTAGAGTTGTCCTAGGTTAAATAGGTAATTTTGGAGCTAATTAAGATTATTATGTAATTTTTGAGCTAGCTAAGCATATTAAGTCATTTTGGAGGAAAAATTGCTAAGTATAGGTCATTTTAGAGCTAGCCAAGGTTGAATAGGTCATTTTGAAGCTAAGTAAGGTTATTATGTCATTTCGGAGCTAGCTAAGCATATGAAGTCATTTAGGACCTAAAATATGTCATTTATTAAGCATACTATATCATTTTAGAGCTAGCTAAGCATATTAAGTCATTTTGGAGGAAAAGATGCTAAGTATAGGTCATTTTAGAGCTATCCTAGGTTAAATAGGTCATTTTAAGCTAGCTAAGCATATTAAGACATTTTGGAGGAAAAATGCTAAGTATAGGTCATTTTAGAGCTATCCTAGGTTAAATATGCCATTTTGGAGCTAATTAAGCTTATTATGTCATTTTGGAGCTAGCTAAGCATGTGAAGTCATTTAGGAGCTAAACTATGTCATTTCTTAAGCATATTATGTCATTTTAGAGCTAGTTAAGCATATTAACTAATTTTGGGGGAAAAGATTCTAAGTATAGGTCATTTTGAAGCTAGCTAAGCATATTAAGTCATTTTGGAGGAAAAAATGCTAAGTATATGTCATTTTAGAGTTATCCTAGGTTAAATAGGTCATTTTGGAGCTAATTAAGATTATTATGTAATTTTTGAGCTAGCTAAGCATATTAAATCATTTTGGAGGAAAAAATGCTAAGTATAGGTCATTTTAGAGCTAGCCTAGGTTGAATAGGTCATTTTGAAGCTAAGTAAGGTTATTATGTCATTTTCGAGCTAGCTAAGCATATGAAGTCATTTAGGACCTAAAATATGTCATTTCTTAAGCATATTATATCATTTTAGAGCTAGCTAAGCATATTAAGTCATTTTGGAGGAATAGATGCTAAGTGTAGGTCATTTTAGAGCTATCCTAGGTTGAATAGGTCATTTTTAAGCAAGCTAAGCATATTAAGTCAT
This sequence comes from Triticum aestivum, assembly GCF_018294505.1. Classification (NCBI taxonomy): domain Eukaryota; kingdom Viridiplantae; phylum Streptophyta; class Magnoliopsida; order Poales; family Poaceae; genus Triticum; species Triticum aestivum. The sequence continues at coordinate 332,573,017 of NC_057804.1, read as the reverse complement.
TTTAGAGCAAAAATGCTAAGTGTAGGTCATTTAAGAGCTATCCTAGGTTAAATATGTCATTTTGGAGCTAATTAAGCTTATTATGTCATTTTGGAGCTAGCTAAGCATGTGAAGTCATTTAGGAGCTAAACTATGTCATTTCTTAAGCATATTATGTCATTTTAGAGCTAGTTAAGCATAATAACTAATTTTGGAGGAAAAGATTCTAAGTATAGGTCATTTTGAAGCTAGCTAAGCATATTAAGTCATTTTGGAGGAAAAAATGCTAAGTATATGTCATTTTAGAGCTATCCTAGGTTAAATAGGTCATTTTGGAGCTAATTAAGCTTATTATGTAATTTTTGAGCTAGCTAAGCATATTAAGTCATTTTGGAGGAAAAAAATGCTAAGTATAGGTCATTTTAGAGCTAGCCTAGGTTGAATAGGTCATTTTGAAGCTAAGTAAGGTTATTATGTCATTTTGGAGCTAGCTAAGCATATGAAGTCATTTAGGACCTAAAATATGTCATTTCTTAAGCATACTATATCATTTTAGAGCTAGCTAAGCATATTAAGTCATTTTGGAGGAAAAGATGCTAATTATAGGTCATTTTAGAGCTATCCTAGGTTAAGTAGGTCATTTTTAAGCTAGCTAAGCATATTAAGTCATTTTGGAGGAAAAATGCTAAGTATAGGTCATTTTAGAGCTATCCTAGGTTAAATATGTCATTTTGGAGCTAATTAAGCTTATTATGTCATTTTCGAGCTAGCTAAGCATGTGAAGTCATTTAGGAGCTAAACTATGTCATTTCTTTAGCATATTATGTCCTTTTAGAGCTAGTTAAGCATATTAACTAATTTTGGAGAAAATATTCTATGTATAGGTCATTTTGAAGCTAGCTAAGCATATTAAGTCATTTTGGAGGAAACAAATGCTAAGTATGAGTCATTTTAGAGCTATCCTAGGTTAAATAGGTCATTTTGGTGCTAATTAAGCTTATTATGTAATTTTTGAGCTAGCTAAGCATATTAAGTCATTTTGGAGAAAAAAATGCTAAGTATAGGTCATTTTAGAGCTAGCCTAGGTTGAATAGGTCATTTTCTAGCTAAGAAAGGTTATTATGTCATTTTGGAGCTAGCTAAGCATATGAAGTCATTTAGGACCTAAAATATGTCATTTCTTAAGCATATTATATCATTTTAGAGCTAGCTAAGCATATTAAGTCATTTTGGAGGAAAAGATGCGAAGTATAGGTCAGTTTAGAGCTATCCTAGGTTAAATAGGTCATTTTTAAGCTAGCTAAGCATATTAAGTCATTTTGGAGGAAAAATGCTAAGTATAGGTCATTTTAGAGCTAGCCAAGGTTAAATATGTCATTTTGGAGCTAATTAAGCTTATTATGTGATTTTGGAGCTAGCTAAGCATGTGAAGTCATTTAGGTGCTAAACTATGTCATTTCTTAAGCATATTATGTCATTTTAGAGCTATTTAAGCATATTAACTAATTTTGGAGGAAAAGATTCAAAGTATAGGTCATTTTGAAGCTAGCTAAGCATATTAAGTCATTTTGGAGGAAAAAATGCTAAGTATAGGTCATTTTAGAGCTATCCTAGGTTAAATAGGTCATTTTGGAGCTAATTAAGCTTATTATGTAATTTTTGAGCTAGCTAAGCATATTAAGTCATTTTGGTGGAAAAAATGCTAAGTATAGGTCATTTTAGAGCTAGCCTAGGTTGAATAGGTCATTTTGAAGCTAAGTAAGGTTATTATGTCATTTTGGAGCTAGCTAAGCATGTGAAGTCATTTAGGACCTAAAATATGTCATTTCTTAAGCATACTATATCATTTTAGAGCTAGCTAAGCATATTAAGTCATTTTGGAGGAAAAGATGCTAAGTATAGGTCATTTTAGAGCTATCCTAGGTTAAGTAGGTCATTTTTAAGCTAGCTAAGCATATTAAGTCATTTTGGAGGAAAAATGCTAAGTATAGGTCATTTTAGAGCTATCCTAGGTTAAATATGTCATTTTGGAGCTAATTAAGCTTATTATGTCATTTTCGAGCTAGCTAAGCATGTGAAGTCATTTAGGAGCTAAACTATGTCATTTCTTTAGCATATTATGTCATTTTAGAGCTAGTTAAGCATATTAACTAATTTTGGAGAAAATATCCTATGTATAGGTCATTTTGAAGCTAGCTAAGCATATTAAGTCATTTTGGAGGAAACAAATGCTAAGTATGAGTCATTTTAGAGCTATCCTAGGTTAAATAGGTCATTTTGGAGCTAATTAAGCTTATTATGTAATTTTTGAGCTAGCTAAGCATATTAAGTCATTTTGGAGGAAAAAATGCTAAGTATAGGTCATTTTAGAGCTAGCCTAGGTTGAATAGGTCATTTTCTAGCTAAGAAAGGTTATTATGTCATTTTGGAGCTAGCTAAGCATATGAAGTCATTTAGGACCTAAAATATGTCATTTCTTAAGCATACTATATCATTTTAGAGCTAGCTAAGCATATTAAGTCATTTTGGAGGAAAAGATGCAAAGTATAGGTCATTTTAGAGCTATCCTAGGTTAAATAGGTCATTTTTAAGCTAGCTAAGCATATTAAGTCATTTTGGAGGAAAAATGCTAAGTACATGTCATTTTAGAGCTAGCCAAGGTTAAATATGTCATTTTGGAGCTAATTAAGCTTATTATGTCATTTTGGAGCTAGCTAAGCATGTGAAGTCATTTAGGAGCTAAACTATGTCATTTCTTAAGCATATTATGTCATTTTAGAGCTAGTTAAGCATATTAACTAATTTTGGAGGAAAAGATTCAAAGTATAGGTCATTTTGAAGCTAGCTAAGCATATTAAGTCATTTTGGAGGAAAAAATGCTAAGTATGAGTCATTTTAGAGCTATCCTAGGTTAAATAGGTCATTTTGGAGCTAATTAAGCTTATTATGTAATTTTTGAGCTAGCTAAGCATATTAAGTCATTTTGGAGGAAAAAATGCTAAGTATAGGTCATTTTAGAGCTAGCCTAGGTTGAATAGGTCATTTTGAAGCTAAGTAAGGTTATTATGTCATTTCGGAGCTAGCTAAGCATATGAAGTCATTTAGGACCTAAAATATGTCATTTCTTAAGCATGCTATATCATTTTAGAGCTAGCTAAGCATATTAAGTCATTTTGGAGGAAAAGATGCGAAGTATAGGTCATTTTAGAGCTATCCTAGGTTAAATATGACATTTTTAAGCTAGCTAAGCATATTAAGTCATTTTGGAGGAAAAATGCTAAGTATAGGTCATTTTAGAGCTATCCTAGGTTAAATATGTCATTTTGGAGCTAATTAAGCTTATTATGTCATTTTGGAGCTAGCTAAGCATGTGAAGTCAGTTAGGAGCTAAACTATGTCATTTCTTAAGCATATTATGTCATTTTAGAGCTAGTTAAGCATAATAACTAATTTTGGAGGAAAAGATTCTAAGTATAGGTCATTTTGAAGCTAGCTAAGCATATTAAGTCATTTTGGAGGAAAAAATGCTAAGTATATGTCATTTTAGAGCTGTCCTAGGTTAAATAGGTCATTTTGGAGCTAATTAAGCTTATTATGTAATTTTTGAGCTAGCTAAGCATATTAAGTCATTTTGGAGGAAAAAATGCTAAGTATAGGTCATTTTAGAGCTAGCCTAGGTTGAATAGGTCATTTTGAAGCTAAGTAAGGTTATTATGTCATTTTCGAGCTAGCTAAGCATATGAAGTCATTTAGGACCTAAAATATGTCATTTCTTAAGCATATTATATCATTTTAGAGCTAGCTAAGCATATTAAGTCATTTTGGAGGAATAGATGCTAAGTATAGGTCATTTTAGAGCTATCCTAGATTGAATAGGTCATTTTTAAGCTAGCTAAGCATATTAAGTCATTTTAGAGCAAAAATGCTAAGTGTAGGTCATTTTAGAGCTATCCTAGGTTAAATATGTCATTTTGGAGCTAATTAAGCTTATTATGTCATTTTGGAGCTAGCTAAGCATGTGAAGTCATTTAGGAGCTAAACTATGTCATTTCTTAAGCATATTATGTCATTTTAGAGCTAGTTAAGCATAATAACTAATTTTGGAGGAAAAGATTCTAAGTATAGGTCATTTTGAAGCTAGCTAAGCATATTAAGTCATTTTGGAGGAAAAAATGCTAAGTATATGTCATTTTAGAGCTATCCTAGGTTAAATAGGTCATTTTGGAGCTAATTAAGCTTATTATGTAATTTTTGAGCTAGCTAAGCATATTAAGTCA
>NC_057804.1:332566092-332566420 GCF_018294505.1 Triticum aestivum | reverse complement strand
AAGTAAGGTTATTATGTCATTTTGGAGCTAGCTAAGCATATGAAGTCATTTAGGACCTAAAATATGTCATTTCTTAAGCATACTATATCATTTTAGAGCTAGCTAAGCATATTAAGTCATTTTGGAGGAATAGATGCTAAGTATAGGTCATTTTAGAGCTATCCTAGGTTAAATAGGTCATTTTTAAGCTAGCTAAGCATATTAAGTAATTTTGGAGGAAAAATGCTAAGTATAGGTCATTTTAGAGCTATCCTAGGTTAAATATGTCATTTTGGAGCTAATTAAGCTTATTATGTCATTTTGGAGCTAGCTAAGCATGTGAAGTCAT
>NC_057804.1:332561076-332565612 GCF_018294505.1 Triticum aestivum | reverse complement strand
TGTAATTTTTGAGCTAGCTAAGCATATTAAATCATTTTGGAGGAAAAAAATGCTAAGTATAGGTCATTTTAGAGCTAGCCTAGGTTGAATAGGTCATTTTGAAGCTAAGTAAGGTTATTATGTCATTTTCGAGCTAGCTAAGCATATGAAGTCATTTAGGACCTAAAATATGTCATTTCTTAAGCATAGTATATCATTTTAGAGCTAGCTAAGCATATTAAGTCATTTTGGAGGAATAGATGCTAAGTATAGGTCATTTTAGAGCTATCCTAGGTTGAATAGGTCATTTTTAAGCTAGCTAAGCATATTAAGTCATTTTAGAGCAAAAATGCTAAGTGTAGGTCATTTTAGAGCTATCCTAGGTTAAATATGTCATTTTGGAGCTAATTAAGCTTATTATGTCATTTTGGAGCTAGCTAAGCATGTGAAGTCATTTAGGAGCTAAACTATGTCATTTCTTAAGCATATTATGTCATTTTAGAGCTAGTTAAGCATAATAACTAATTTTGGAGGAAAAGATTCTAAGTATAGGTCATTTTGAAGCTAGCTAAGCATATTAAGTCATTTTGGAGGAAAAAATGCTAAGTATATGTCATTTTAGAGCTATCCTAGGTTAAATAGGTCATTTTGGAGCTAATTAAGCTTATTATGTAATTTTTGAGCTAGCTAAGCATATTAAGTCATTTTGGAGGAAAAAATGCTAAGTATAGGTCATTTTAGAGCTAGCCTAGGTTAAATAGGTCATTTTGAAGCTAAGTAAGGTTATTATGTCATTTTGGAGCTAGCTAAGCATGTGATGTCATTTAGGACCTAAAATATGTCATTTCTTAAGCATACTATATCATTTTAGAGCTAGCTAAGCATATTAAGTCATTTTGGAGGAAAAGATGCTAAGTATAGGTCATTTTAGAGCTATCCTAGGTTAAGTAGGTCATTTTTAAGCTAGCTAAGCATATTAAGTCATTTTGGAGGAAAAATGCTAAGTATAGGTCATTTTAGAGCTATCCTAGGTTAAATATGTCATTTTGGAGCTAATTAAGCTTATTATGTCATTTTCGAGCTAGCTAAGCATGTGAAGTCATTTAGGAGCTAAACTATGTCATTTCTTTAGCATATTATGTCATTTTAGAGCTAGTTAAGCATATTAACTAATTTTGGAGAAAATATTCTATGTATAGGTCATTTTGAAGCTAGCTAAGCATATTAAGTCATTTTGGAGGAAACAAATGCTAAGTATGAGTCATTTTAGAGCTATCCTAGGTTAAATAGGTCATTTTGGAGCTAATTAAGCTTATTATGTAATTTTTGAGCTAGCTAAGCATATTAAGTCATTTTGGAGGAAAAAATGCTAAGTATAGGTCATTTTAGAGCTAGCCTAGGTTGAATAGGTCATTTTCTAGCTAAGAAAGGTTATTATGTCATTTTGGAGCTAGCTAAGCATATGAAGTCATTTAGGACCTAAAATATGTCATTTCTTAAGCATACTATATCATTTTAGAGCTAGCTAAGCATATTAAGTCATTTTGGAGGAAAAGATGCGAAGTATAGGTCATTTTAGAGCTATCCTAGGTTAAATAGGTCATTTTTAAGCTAGCTAAGCATATTAAGTCATTTTGGAGGAAAAATGCTAAGTATAGGGCATTTTAGAGCTAGCCAAGGTTAAATATGTCATTTTGGAGCTAATTAAGCTTATTATGTCATTTTGGAGCTAGCTAAGCATGTGAAGTCATTTAGGAGCTAAACTATGTCATTTCTTTAGCATATTATGTCATTTTAGAGCTAGTTAAGCATATTAACTAATTTTGGAGAAAAGATTCTAAGTATAGGTCATTTTGAAGCTAGCTAAGCATATTAAGTCATTTTGGAGGAAACAAATGCTAAGTATAAGTCATTTTAGAGCTATCCTAGGTTAAATAGGTCATTTTGGAGCTAATTAAGCTTATTATGTAATTTTTGAGCTAGCTAAGCATATTAAGTCATTTTGGAGGAAAAAATGCTAAGTATAGGTCATTTTAGAGCTAGCCTAGGTTGAATAGGTCATTTTGAAGCTAAGTAAGGTTATTATGTCATTTTCGAGCTAGCTAAGCATATGAAGTCATTTAGGACCTAAAATATGTCATTTCTTAAGCATACTATATCATTTTAGAGCTAGCTAAGCATATTAAGTCATTTTGGAGGAAAAGATGCTAAGTATAGGTCATTTTAGAGCTATCCTAGGTTAAATAGGTCATTTTAAGCTAGCTAAGCATATTAAGTCATTTTGGAGGAAAAATGCTAAGTATAGGTCATTTTAGAGCTATCCTAGGTTAAATATGTCATTTTGGAGCTAATTAAGCTTATTATGTCATTTTGGAGCTAGCTAAGCATGTGAAGTCATTTAGGAGCTAAACTATGTCATTTCTTAAGCATATTATGTCATTTTAGAGCTAGTTAAGCATATTAACTAATTTTGGAGGAAAAGATTCAAAGTATAGGTCATTTTGAAGCTAGCTAAGCATATTAAGTCATTTTGGAGGAAAAAGATGCTAAGTATAGGTCATTTTAGAGCTATCCTAGGTTAAATAGGTCATTTTGGAGCTAATTAAGCTTATTATGTAATTTTTGAGCTAGCTAAGCATATTAAGTCATTTTGGAGGAAAAAATGCTAAGTATAGGTCATTTTAGAGCTAGCCTAGGTTGAATAGGTCATTTTGAAGCTAAGTAAGGTTATTATGTCATTTTGGAGCTAGCTAAGCATATGAAGTCATTTAGGACCTAAAATATGTCATTTCTTAAGCATACTATATCATTTTAGAGCTAGCTAAGCATATTAAGTCATTTTAGAGGAAAAGATGCTAAGTATAGGTCATTTTAGAGCTATCCTAGGTTAAATAGGTCATTTTTAAGCTAGCTAAGCATATTAAGTCATTTTGGAGGAAAAATGCTAAGTATAGGTCATTTTAGAGCTATCCTAGGTTAAATATGTCATTTTGGAGCTAATTAAGCTTATTATGTCATTTTGGAGCTAGCTAAGCATGTGAAGTCATTTAGGAGCTAAACTATGTCATTTCTTAAGCATATTATGTCATTTTAGAGCTAGTTAAGCATATTAACTTATTTTGGAGGAAAAGATTCAAAGTATAGGTCATTTTGAAGCTAGCTAAGCATATTAAGTCATTTTGGAGGAAAAAATGCTAAGTATAGGTCATTTTAGAGCTATCCTAGGTTAAATAGGTCATTTTGGAGCTAATTAAGCTTATTATGTAATTTTTGAGCTAGCTAAGCATATTAAGTCATTTTGGAGGAAAAAATGCTAAGTATAGGTCATTTTAGAGCTAGCCAAGGTTGAATAGGTCATTTTGAAGCTAAGTAAGGTTATTATGTCATTTTGGAGCTAGCTAAGCATATGAAGTCATTTAGGACCTAAAATATGTCATTTCTTAAGCATGCTATATCATTTTAGAGCTAGCTAAGCATATTAAGTCATTTTGGAGGAAAAGATGCGAAGTATAGGTCATTTTAGAGCTATCCTAGGTTAAATATGACATTTTTAAGCTAGCTAAGCATATTAAGTCATTTTGGAGGAAAAATGCTAAGTATAGGTCATTTTAGAGCTATCCTAGGTTAAATATGTCATTTTGGAGCTAATTAAGCTTATTATGTCATTTTGGAGCTAGCTAAGCATGTGAAGTCAGTTAGGAGCTAAACTATGTCATTTCTTAAGCATATTATGTCATTTTAGAGCTAGTTAAACATAATAACTAATTTTGGAGGAAAATATTCTAAGTATAGGTCATTTTGAAGCTAGCTAAGCATATTAAGTCATTTTGGAGGAAAAAATGCTAAGTATAGGTCATTTTAGAGCTGTCCTAGGTTAAATAGGTCATTTTGGAGCTCATTAAGCTTATTATGTAATTTTTGAGCTAGCTAAGCATATTGAGTCATTTTGGAGGAAAAAATGCTAAGTATAGGTCATTTTAGAGCTAGCCTAGGTTGAATAGGTCATTTTGAAGCCAAGTAAGGTTATTATGTCATTTTGGAGCTAGCTAAGCATATGAAGTCATTTAGGACCTAAAATATGTCATTTCTTAAGCATACTATATCATTTTAGAGCTAGCTAAGCATATTAAGTCATTTTGGAGGAATAGATGCTAAGTATAGGTCATTTTAGAGCTATCCTAGGTTAAATAGGTCATTTTTAAGCTAGCTAAGCATATTAAGTAATTTTGGAGGAAAAATGCTAAGTATAGGTCATTTTAGAGCTATCCTAGGTTAAATATGTCATTTTGGAGCTAATTAAGCTTATTATGTCATTTTGGAGCTAGCTAAGCATGTGAAGTCATTTAGGAGCTAAACTATGTCATTTCTTAAGCATATTATGTCATTTTAGAGCTAGTTAAGCATATTAACTAATTTTGGAGGAAAAGATTCTAAGTATAGGTCATTTTGAAACTAGCTAAGCATATTAAGTCATTTTGGAGGAAAAAATGCTAAGTATATGTCATTTTAGAGTTATCCTAGGTTAAATAGGTCATTTTGGAGCTAATTAAGATTATT
>NC_057804.1:332553925-332559713 GCF_018294505.1 Triticum aestivum | reverse complement strand
TTTCGAGCTAGCTAAGCATATGAAGTCATTTAGGACCTAAAATATGTCATTTCTTAAGCATACTATATCATTTTAGAGCTAGCTAAGCATATTAAGTCATTTTGGAGGAAAAGATGCTAAGTATAGGTCATTTTAGAGCTATCCTAGGTTAAATAGGTCATTTTAAGCTAGCTAAGCATATTAAGTCATTTGGGAGGAAAAATGCTAAGTATAGGTCATTTTAGAGCTATCCTAGGTTAAATATGTCATTTTGGAGCTAATTAAGCTTATTATGTCATTTTGGAGCTAGCTAAGCATGTGAAGTCATTTAGGAGCTAAACTATGTCATTTCTTAAGCATATTATGTCATTTTAGAGCTAGTTAAGCATATTAACTAATTTTGGAGGAAAAGATTCAAAGTATAGGTCATTTTGAAGCTAGCTAAGCATATTAAGTCATTTTGGAGGAAAAAAATGCTAAGTATAGGTCATTTTAGAGCTATCCTAGGTTAAATAGGTCATTTTGGAGCTAATTAAGCTTATTATGTAATTTTTGAGCTAGCTAAGCATATTAAGTCATTTTGGAGGAAAAAAATGCTAAGTATAGGTCATTTTAGAGCTAGCCTAGGTTGAATAGGTCATTTTGAAGCTAAGTAAGGTTATTATGTCATTTTGGAGCTAGCTAAGCATATGAAGTCATTTAGGACCTAAAATATGTCATTTCTTAAGCATACTATATCATTTTAGAGCTAGCTAAGCATATTAAGTCATTTTGGAGGAAAAGATGCTAAGTATAGGTCATTTTAGAGCTATCCTAGGTTAAATATGACATTTTTAAGCTAGCTAAGCATATTAAGTCATTTTGGAGGAAAAATGCAAAGTATAGGTCATTTTAGAGCTATCCTAGGTTAAATATGTCATTTTGGAGCTAATTAAGCTTATTATGTCATTTTCGAGCTAGCTAAGCATGTGAAGTCATTTAGGAGCTAAACTATGTCATTTCTTTAGCATATTATGTCATTTTAGAGCTAGTTAAGCATATTAACTAATTTTGGAGAAAATATTCTATGTATAGGTCATTTTGAAGCTAGCTAAGCATATTAAGTCATTTTGGAGGAAACAAATGCTAAGTATGAGTCATTTTAGAGCTATCCTAGGTTAAATAGGTCATTTTGGAGCTAATTAAGCTTATTATGTAATTTTTGAGCTAGCTAAGCATATTAAGTCATTTTGGAGGAAAAAATGCTAAGTATAGGTCATTTTAGAGCTAGCCTAGGTTGAATAGGTCATTTTCTAGCTAAGAAAGGTTATTATGTCATTTTGGAGCTAGCTAAGCATATGAAGTCATTTAGAACCTAAAATATGTCATTTCTTAAGCATACTATATCATTTTAGAGCTAGCTAAGCATATTAAGTCATTTTGGAGGAAAAGATGCGAAGTATAGGTCATTTTAGAGCTATCCTAGGTTAAATAGGTCATTTTTAAGCTAGCTAAGCATATTAAGTCATTTTGGAGGAAAAATGCTAAGTATAGGTCATTTTAGAGCTAGCCAAGGTTAAATATGTCATTTTGGAGCTAATTAAGCTTATTATGTCATTTTGGAGCTAGCTAAGCATGTGAAGTCATTTAGGAGCTAAACTATGTCATTTCTTTAGCATATTATGTCATTTTAGAGCTAGTTAAGCATATTAACTAATTTTGGAGAAAAGATTCTAAGTATAGGTCATTTTGAAGCTAGCTAAGCATATTAAGTCATTTTGGAGGAAACAAATGCTAAGTATAAGTCATTTTAGAGCTATCCTAGGTTAAATAGGTCATTTTGGAGCTAATTAAGCTTATTATGTAATTTTTGAGCTAGCTAAGCATATTAAGTCATTTTGGAGGAAAAAATGCTAAGTATAGGTCATTTTAGAGCTAGCCTAGGTTGAATAGGTCATTTTGAAGCTAAGTAAGGTTATTATGTCATTTTCGAGCTAGCTAAGCATATGAAGTCATTTAGGACCTAAAATATGTCATTTCTTAAGCATACTATATCATTTTAGAGCTAGCTAAGCATATTAAGTCATTTTGGAGGAAAAGATGCTAAGTATAGGTCATTTTAGAGCTATCCTAGGTTAAATAGGTCATTTTAAGCTAGCTAAGCATATTAAGTCATTTTGGAGGAAAAATGCTAAGTATAGGTCATTTTAGAGCTATCCTAGGTTAAATATGTCATTTTGGAGCTAATTAAGCTTATTATGTCATTTTGGAGCTAGCTAAGCATGTGAAGTCATTTAGGAGCTAAACTATGTCATTTCTTAAGCATATTATGTCATTTTAGAGCTAGTTAAGCATATTAACTAATTTTGGAGGAAAAGATTCAAAGTATAGGTCATTTTGAAGCTAGCTAAGCATATTAAGTCATTTTGGAGGAAAAAATGCTAAGTATAGGTCATTTTAGAGCTATCCTAGGTTAAATAGGTCATTTTGGAGCTAATTAAGCTTATTATGTAATTTTTGAGCTAGCTAAGCATATTAAGTCATTTTGGAGGAAAAAATGCTAAGTATAGGTCATTTTAGAGCTAGCCTAGGTTGAATAGGTCATTTTGAAGCTAAGTAAGGTTATTATGTCATTTTGGAGCTAGCTAAGCATATGAAGTCATTTAGGACCTAAAATATGTCATTTCTTAAGCATACTATATCATTTTAGAGCTAGCTAAGCATATTAAGTCATTTTGGAGGAAAAGATGCTAAGTATAGGTCATTTTAGAGCTATCCTAGGTTAAATATGACATTTTTAAGTTAGCTAAGCATATTAAGTCATTTTGGAGGAAAAATGCAAAGTATAGGTCATTTTAGAGCTATCCTAGGTTAAATATGTCATTTTGGAGCTAATTAAGCTTATTATGTCATTTTTGAGCTAGCTAAGCATATTGAGTCATTTTGGAGGAAAAAAATGCTATGTATATGATTATGTCGCTAGTATCCATATGGCAGAGAACCCGGGCCGACATGACTAGTCATAGAACCAAGGTGGCACAAACGTACAGGGACAGACATACATGACCCAGCAATGCACGTGTCGGTCATCAGCGAGTGCAACCAAGTCGTAGCAAGCTACAAGGACTTCGGTGATACACCGCGTGATATTTCCCCGTAGGGAGAGACACAGGAGCAAAGAAGGACACATGTCGGTCAATCCATGTGTTCCGAAGCAGTAGCGAACTACCATGGCTCAGTGGAAGCACTAGGAGGCATTTCCCTGTATGGAAGGCTACCAAAGGCACACGACTAGGTGTCGAATACCGCACATACAATGCATTTCAAACATACAAACATTATGCACGATATGTGTAGATACAACATGGCATCACAACAAAACTCTATTAAGCAAAACACTTGGGAAACTTACCGTCATCACGGAGGTGTAGGTGTAGGTGTAGGTGTAGGACCGGTCGCGCCAATGGTAGACGGAGAAGGATCGGTCGATGCTTGTCGGGAGTTACGCTGCACCAAAGATTATTTCCAATGTATCGTTAGCATGATGCAACTCAAATGTGAAGACTAGTAACTAATGACCCTTCAAATGAAACTCACCGTGCCCGCCGGAGCAATGACTGGCACCGGCGGTGGGGTCTGGCCGTTCTTCTCGCACATGGACTGCACATTTGGTTTTGACGAGTCAGTCATATTAGTTACTAATGAAAGGAACATTGCGTGCATGATTTAGCTAATATGCAGAAGAAACTTACCACGAAGAGCTCGTACATGGCCCGGTTAGCCGAGTCGTTCCGGTTCCTCTCCTCCTCCAACAGCCTAGCCGTCCTCTCCTCATTCTCCCTGTCCCTCTCCGCCGCCTGCCGGTCCCTCTCCGCTAACTGCCGGTCCCTCTCCTCAAAAGCAGTCTGGGTCTTCACTCTCTCTGCCTCAATAGCAGCCTACAACACCACTCGTTAGCATTGTAATCATCGACGGCCGCAAACACAATGTAATGTAGGAAAGGCTACTGAGTCCGTATAACAAACCTGGAATTCGATTTCCACTGGTCGTAAACGAGGCGGTATCTCAGGATCAGCGCTGGTCTGGCACTTCTTGATCTGCGGGAGAGTGCTACTACAACGTATCAGTCCATTACCAATGGCTAACGAGCCATGGGACCTCCCGCCACCAGATATCATCACCAGCTCTGGATCAAGAGGCCAGCTCGGGTTAAAGTCCGGCCCTTTCCTCGCCTTCCCCTTCTTAACATACTGCACCATCTTGTGGTGGGAGGCCTCGTTGCTGAAGTTCTTTGCATTTTCGAGGTCAGACTCAGAGAATGCCTTGGCCTTCTTGTATGGTGCAATATTGGACATGCCATAGAGGTCGAACAGCTCTGGCACTGGAGCCTTGTTGTGTTTTGACTAAAAGAGAGGACCAGAGTATTATTTAAGGACTCAAGCTATCACAAAGAATGAATTTGCATGAATCATGAAGCAAACCACACATACCCAGTTTTTCCCGTACCCATGTAGGTCGACGCTGCCTAGATGGTGTGGCACACCTTTCATTTTGAAACGCTTCTCCTTTGCTATGTTGTGGGCGACGCGCCATTGGGGAGAGCACCACTCATCCACCAACACCTCCCAGCAATCCATCTTGTCCGCACACCATCTCGGAGGCACCTAAGTTAAGTAAGAGAAATTTGAGCGCTACGCCTACGAATCAAATCAAGGAAACTAAGTACAAGGCCTTAAGAATAGGTAATTACCTTCATGTACTTCTCCTTACTTAGATACTTGTCCCGGCACTTCTCTTTTCTCCTCCTAATACCAGACTGTGCTAAGTAGTCTCGAACAGCCTGCGTCCGAGCCTCGTGCCGAAAGTTTCCAAGTATGCACCTGCACTCGGCGTTGATAACCCGAGCCACGGCCTCCTCCTGTCCCTCAACACACCTGTAGAAGGTCTGCAATCAAACAAGAAAACACGAATTAGAAGGTCTGCAATCAAACAAGAAAACACATGTAGAAGGTATGCAAACAAAGAAGAAAACACAACGTAAATGGCAAAGGAGAAATTACCCAAAACGTGGCGATCACAATGTCGGCCACCGTGTCGCACTCGACATCGCCGACCCTATGCTCCGGCGGGGCCGGGGCAGCCAAGTAGTGCTCCCAGGTCATTCCTAGCTCTATAACCCGGCCCTCACCGGGCAACGTGACCCACCCCAGGAAGCACTGGCGACAAATCACACCAAGGACAGTGTTGGGCCTGCGGACACCATCTTCGTGTGTCCAAGAACTGCAGTATGACAAGGCCAACGCAATAGATATTCGAAGAAACGTCAAGGCAAAAGGTTAAAAAAAGAGTAAATGCACTTACTTCTCCCAGTTAGGCGCAATCAACCACCTCTGGTCGGGGGTCGCCGGGGTGGACGGGAGCTTTGTACGATCATGCTGGTAGACTTTGCGCCCCACAACCAACTCACCCTCGCTATAGCTATCAGGACGATTGTCTCCACCCTGAACACAACCATGTGCACTCGACTCCGTCCAGTCCTCCCATGGGCTCGGCTCCAACTCAGCGTGACCCCGTCTGAGCTCTGGAGTCTCATGGGGCGAAGACTCGGCAGCCCGAGGCTCGGCGGCCCGAGGCTCGTCGTCGGCCCGATGCTTGTCGGCCGTAGGCGCGTCTGCCATAGGCTCGTCGGCCGAAGGCTCGTGGAGTGGAATCCGAGACGGGTCCACCTCAGATGGCTCGATCTCAAACGGAGTAGCCCTGTGGTCGGGTGACTCAGCTGGGGGTGGCGGCGAGGAAGGTGTAGCAGCTTTCCTACGTCTCTCGATGCCAC
>NC_057804.1:332550755-332553756 GCF_018294505.1 Triticum aestivum | reverse complement strand
CTGGACTCTGCAAACTGAGATCTAGCGCTCTCTGGAGGCTATATGGGGGAATGGAACTACCCCTCCCACCACGCGCCGAGGTAGGAGCCCCGGAGCGCTCTCGACCCGCGCCCACCATCTGTCAACACCTAGAATGACAAAGAGTAAACGAAATTAGTACAACATAAAAAAATGAATACCTGACATGAATACTAATATGTATATAAATTCATTTTAGAGGAATAAATGCTATGTATAGCTCATTTTAGAGCTATCCTAGGTTAAAGTCATTTTTGAGCTAATTAAGGTTGTTATGTCATTTTTGAGCTAGCTAAGCATACACATTCATTTTGGAGGAATAAATGCTAAGTATAGCTCATTTTAGAGCTAGCTAGGTTAAAACTTGAACTAATTAATAATATATATGTATATAATAATAATGGAATACCTGACATGAACTATAATATTAATCTTCATCGTCATCATTAATAAATGCATCATCATCGTCTATATATGCTTCGGGGTCAATAAATGCATCATCCTCATCACTATCAGTAATGACGTGCTCATCATCATCATCATCAATAAATTCATCAACATCTGGAAGTCCTCCTGCATGTAATCGGTCAAGCATTGACAGGTCATCCGCAGCAGTAACCTCTTCTTGTTCCTGCTCAGGCTCGGATTCACTACCGCTGTCTACTTGAATGTTATGAGGTGAGCGGGTCTTGAAACGTTTTTTGGAAAGATGTGTTTCTTGGAACAATTCTCCTTCATATGTGTCTGGATTAACGTGAGGTTCATAATCCTCTTCATTGGGGGGAGGTGGTCTAACACGTGGCGGCACTTCATAAACGACATCCCAACCTTCGAGATTTGGATCACTTTGGTAGGTCCACGGTAGATAGAAAACTTGGGTTGCCTGTTGAGCCGTAATATAGACATCGGGAACATCCAAATGGGTGCTTTGTTTGATTTCAACTAGCCCTAGATGTTCATGAGTCCTTCTAGTCTCTTTCGGCTGGAACCAATGACATTTGAAGACTACGACGTTCGGTGGGTTTGCACCATAGAATAGAAGTCCATAAATTGCTTCAACTCTTCCATAATACTCGGTATCTCCTTCGCCGATAGCAGAGACACAACAATTTGTAGACTTTCGGTCGGCCATAGATAGCTCTTTGACATAGGTACGAAAGCGATACCCGTTGATGTCGTATTTGTCAAATGAATGGACCTTATAGTCAAAACCATTAGCGACTTGTCTCAATTCGGCGTCCATAGACTCTGAACTAGCCTACAAGTTTAATACAAAAGGATTGTTGCATTAGCCAGAAATTAGAAGAAGAAATGAAATGGTCTAATGGAAATTACCGTTTGTTTGAACCAAGAGATGAAACCAGGATAGCCGCCTCCATGCATTGACAGAAGCTCATACTCTTCGACGGAATCCTTTTGGATACGAGAATTTGGCGACGTATCGACTGTATCAAATATCCAGGAATAAGAGCAAATCAAATGAAGTAGAGGTTGTGAAACAATGTACCGAGAACTTACTCGATGTACGTCCGCACTTCTGTTAGATTGTTCAAGATATACAACGTAATGGTCCGCCATTCGTCATTATCCAACAATAAGGGAGTATAAGCACCGGCTGGTGCGAGCTTCCCTTTGAATAGGCTGAGGTTGGATCCACCCTTTTTAGGGTCGCCAACATTGTACCGAGGCTTCGGATTACGAAAATGACGATTTTTGGCTTTGTAGTGTGCTGTCACGAAGTTTGCCGCCTCCTCAGTAATGAATGCCTCGGCCATCGATGCTTCAATTCGACGTTTATTTTTACATTTTGCTCGAAGCGTCTTCTGCATCCTCTCAGTTGCGTAGCACCAACGATTCTGCACGGGCCCCCCAATCGTGCCTCGGTCGGGAGATGCAAAATCAAATGCTGCATTGGATTAAAGAAGCTAGGTGGAAAGATCTTCTCCAACTTGCAGATCAACTCCGGCGCCAACTCTTCCATTTCTTCTAGCAAGCCAGGCGATAATTCTTTCGCACATAGAACACGGAAGAAATAGCTCAGCTCTGCCAGTACTAGCCATTCATCCTCAGGGATAAAGCCACGCAACATCACCGGCATTACCCGCTCAAGCCATATGTGCCAATCATGACTCTTGAGACCAAATATTTTCAATTTTTCAAGGCTCGCTCCCCTCTTTAGATTCGATGCATACCCATCAGGGAACATCAACTCCTTTTTCACCCACAGGAGTATTTCCCTCATAACCGGCCTTCCAAGATTGAACCATGCCTTTGGCTTCGCCCAGTTCTTCTTTCCTTTTGGTTGTTTCATGTTTTGTAGCGGTCTATCACATAGAGCCTCCTGATCGACTTTGGCCTTAGGATTATCCTTCGTTTTCCCCTCTATGCCGAACAATGTACCAAAGAGGGCCTCGCCGACATTCTTTTCAGTGTGCATCACGTCGATGTTGTGTGGGAAAAGGAGGTCTTTGAAGTACGTCAGATCCCACAAGCATATCTTGTGGGTCCAAGCGTGTTCCGTATTATGCCCCTTGAAATACCCTGGATGCTTTGGATCCGGCTTGAGAGCGTTTAACTGATCCAGGGTCTGTTGGCCTGCCAATGCAGGTGGTGTAGAGTTTTTGACATCTCTACCTTTGATGAAGTTCTTCTTATCTTTTCTGAACTTATGGTGAGGATCCAGGAACTGTCTATGCATGTCGAAGCAAGAAAACTTGCCACCCGCCTGCAGCCGACGAAACTCAAGAGCTGCCTTGCATGCGGGGCACGAGAACCTTCCATGCACACACCAGCCAATGAATAGCGCATACGCCGGCAAGTCATGCATCGAGTACATGTACCACACACGCATTAGGAAGTTTTTTTGTAGCGGCGTCGTATGTCTTGATCCCATTATCCCAAGCTTCTTGTAGCTCATCCTTAAGCGGCTGCATGTACACATTCATATTCTTCCTCAGATAGTTGGGCCCCGGAATTATCAACG
>NC_057804.1:332546888-332550510 GCF_018294505.1 Triticum aestivum | reverse complement strand
AAATACAGGCCAGCAACTGTATTGGGCTGCCATCATACCAAACACATTGAACCCATCCGTGCTGACGGCTACTCGAGGATTCCTTGGATCTGCCGCTTTTTCATCATGCAATGCATCAAAGTGTTTCCATGCAGCACCATCCGATGTGTGTACTATCATCAGATTCCCATCGGCATCCTGTTCGGTTCTTTTGCCCAATTTGTGCCATGTCATCTGTCTGGCTGTCTCTTTAACCATGAATAGACGTTGAAGTCTTGGTATGATTGGCATATACCGAAGAATGTTAATGGGGATTTTGGTCTGACTCTTCTCACCCATACCGTTGTCTACCTCAACATACCTGGAAGACTTGCAAATGGGACAATAGTTCAAGTCCGCATACTAGAGCCTAAATAAGGCACATCCATTCTCATAGGCATCTATCTTCTCATAGGGCATCTTAAGTACACGGAGGATTTTGTCCGACTGGTACAAGTTTGCAGGCATTATATGGCCTTTGGGTAGAAAGCGTCCAAATAGTGTCACTATCGCGTCATAGCATTCTCTGGCCAAGTTGAATTGAGCCTCCAGAGCCATTAGTTGTGCGATGGCATCCAGCTGACAAAGCTCGGTGTGCTCATGGAGAGGACGCTTCGAAGACTCCAACATATCATTGAAGGCCTTTGCAGATTCCTCCATCTCATCGTCTGAATCCCGAGCATCATCAAAGTCTTGCACCATGTCTTCCATCCAGGTACCATGCTCGTCGGTGCGACGACGGCCCTCCTCAGCTCTGGAACGTTGGGTAGACTCACCATGAAATGTCCACATCGTATAACCGGGCGTAAAACCCCACTTCTGCAGCTGTTTGATCATTTCAAACTCTGACATCTTACGATAGTTGTCGCACTCGACGCAGGGGCACCAGGTTGTTTTCTGTCCATATGCAAATGCGGCTCTGATAAACCCCTTGGTTTTTGTCATCCATTCAGGGGTCATGTCTTTCTGACTAGGGTGACCGGTGTACATCCACGCACGATCACTCATCTTGCCTAGCTACTAGACACACAAGAAATACATACATAACTCAGCAAACCATATTCATCAGTTAATAGAGTTTCTCAATTTTATTACGTCCATGCAACCTAGACGCTAATAGGTAAAGATAGGTCCTCATCCCACCTGAGTATGTGTAGATTGGGTTCGTTTTCCCATGCTCTGCTCGGATCTGACACAAAATTTCGGCAGCACCTCCCTGCTGTTCTCCTGATACACGTCTCGGCAATAAGCAGAGAGGATGTGTACCCGGAGAACAACAGAGAGGCACTGACGAAATTCTGTATCGGATCCGGAGCAGAGCATATGGGAAAACGAACCCAATCTACACATACTCGGGCTGTCCATGGATAACGTTGGACAATTCGAAAGAATTATGGTTATAAATATGCAAATGAATGCATATTTATAGATGTAACCCTTTCGAACGGGAGACGCATAGTGCTCATGCATACTGATGATTGAATAGACCTATAGCTAGCAAGTTTCATCGGCACGAAGACCGGAACAGAGAAAATGAAGGGGGAGAGGAGGAGATGTCATTTGTGCTCACCCACGAACGCAGGGGCAGAGCTCGTCGAACGCACGGGGAGGTCGTTGAACACCAGACCCTCACATCGATGAAACAACTGCACATTTAAATCCACTCGATCAACGCAAATATATATGATGTTTTTCATAACAAAATTGGAAAATATATGACCTAACTCATAATTCACAAATAAATAGGGAGTGTCTATTTAGTACTTGATTGTTTTCCAATTCGGTATCATTCACATTTCCTGACAAATAAATAGAGGACACTTGTATGTCCAAAAAAAAACCACCCCGACGAAACACCAGCCAAACACCTAGCTAGTTTTGGTAAAACTGAGAAAAACCATGGTTTAAAGAAACTGTAGTATTCATTGTGTACACATCTGAATATAGTGGTTTTCAATTACCATGGTTCTCTAGAAACTTTGTTGCCAAACTAAGCCTTAGGCCCCGTTTGTTAGCTTAGTATTTTTAAAGTATTCCAAGAATACTGTAGTTTTCAGATTACCATAGTTTTAATTACAACGAGGTGTTTGGCTGCCACTAGAAACTATGTTTTTAATACTGCATTATTTGCAAAACCATGGTATTATCTCTGTATAAGAAAAAGAACCCTGAACCTCTTTTTTTATGAGAATACTATGTTTGGTAGCAAAGTATTAAAAAAACTGAAGTATTGAAAACCACAATATTTTTGTCAGTGGGTACCAGATACCACAATTTTGACATACCAAAGTATGTTGAAGTATTGAGATTACTGTGACATGTTTGGTTGTGGCCGCAAAACACAATATTGATGCGTTCAAACACTCAGGCTGTGTTTGATAGCAAACTATCCCAAAAACCTTTGTATCAAAAAACTACAGAAATTTAGCCCGCAGGTATGAAATACCATGGTTTTAACATAATGGAATATTTTGTAGTATTGATAATACAGCCAACCTGTTTGGCTATCCCATTTTCAGCGACTCAAAATTAGCTAGGTAAAACCATTAGCAATTGAAACACACGTGTGCTTTCCTAGTTAGCTAGCCATTTTATGCAACTATTCGGTCATGCACCAAGAACGGCCACGCACACGGTGTAGAAGACACATATTCTAGCTGCCTATCCGGACGACAACAACGTCTTCAAAACGATTTTGTGGTTGGCTGTAATTTGGAGCAACAAACGGCAAGCGAGCTAACCGAATCACCAAGCAGAAGATCCTAATAAAACGGTCGTGGATATGAGGATGTTAAGAAGAAGGTCTGAGCGAGAGACTCTCTTTTCTCCTCAGTGAACTTAGTTTTAAAAAAAGAGGTATGTGGTTCTTTTTTTTATGCAGAGAAAATATTGTAGTTTGCAAAAAACTGCAGTATTAAAATCATAGTTTTTAGAGACAATCAAACAACCCTTTCTAATAAAAACCACGGTATTATAAAAAGCTGCAGTATTCTAAGAATACTTAGAAAATACTTTGTTATCAAACGGGGCCTCAGCTACCTAGCCATTAGCAGTGCAAGCACACGCCTGCTGGGGTTTGCACTGGATGATAGAACGTCCACACAAAGCTCAGACCATAGCCCCAAACTAGTTAGCACGACTGCACAAGCACAACACCCATGTACAGGCACTCGCAGAAAAATCCCCAAAACCCAATCGAGCCAGGCAGCCAGCAAGACTGTGAGCATAACCTAGCCGCCGCTGGCTCGCCGCTATAGGGCTCTGCCTCGCCGGGCAGCCGGCCGCCGGGCACCTGGTCGAGATCCACGGATGGGGAAACCAAACGAAGCAGTCCCAGGCAGCGGCGGCAGAGCACCGAGCTCGTGCAAACGCACAAGAACTGTAGTTTGCAAAATTAGCAAGCGCTGGTAGTCTAATCTATTTTCTTCTGATGTTGATCTCCAATTTCTAGCCAACTGTTATACATGGTCAGTGCTGAACATGGTGATGTTATAACCTGAATCTGAATTGTCGATGGCGCCATGGCGGGGAGGGCTGCAGGAAGGGGGTGGTGCCGTGGCCTGGCTCGGTGGAGGGGCGGGCTGCGGTGGCGGGGAGGGCCGCA